>NC_056726.1:509298463-509598463 GCF_019279795.1 Protopterus annectens | reverse complement strand
TAAAACTTTGAGAGGTCACAACTCAGAACAGTAGAACTCCCAAGATCACAAATATATATTTTAAAGTGTAAGAAAAATGAACAGATGGAGCACAACTGGTGGTTTTTAGAAAATAAAGTGAAGCATAGAAATAAACCAAAAAATCAAAGGTGCAATGCATTCTTTAATAAGCAGATAAATAACACTTAAAAGCAATAAAATAAAAGATGAGTGCTTTTGTGCCAGCCCAGGTACTTCATCGGATCCAAGTAAAACAGTATTCATTCACTTAAATAGCATAAAACAATTAATGATGCAGGTCACGTGATTTAAGTAACGTTTTAAAGGAATAAATTAATTTAACCCTTTACTGCCTGTTGCCTGTAGGATTGTCATCCATTTAATTTCCAGGCATTCTGTATGAGTTTTAATATCATCTCCCCTGCATCCCATCTGACAATTTTCTAAAACCAAAAATTTAAAATAATGATTCTTACCTACTAAAGTACCATGTTTTGATAAGGCATTCTTGCTGTCTTGTTTACTTATGCTATACAGATGTTCACTTATTCGATCCCTTAAACATCTGTTAGTTTTCCCAACATAGAACATCTTACATACTTCACAAGAAGCTAAATATACCAAGTTCTAAGTAACAAAATCAGCATAAAACTTTAATTCGAAGACATGTCCTGTCTCAGGATGTACAAACATGTCTTCATTACAAACATGTGTACACATGTTGCAGTGATGGCATGGGAAGGTGCCTAGTTTTTTAGCATCAATTCCCGGTCTTAAATCTTTAGGTGTTACAGACATAGCATAACATTCTTTTATAGACCTCTGATTCCTAAAGGAAAACTGCGGTTGCAGACCTAATATGTCTTTACGCTTCTCATCAAATAATAAAATTCTCCAGTGTTTCTTCATGATGTCACAAATAAAAGATGAATCATTAGAATAAGTGAGACACATTTTGAAGCCATGTTAACAGTCTTATCAGATTCAGGATCAGTACAGTGAAAAAAGGTCTTGCATGTGTTTCCCTAAAAAAGATGGCTTCATTCTGTGCTCCAGAAATATCATTTAATGTATAACCCCTACTCTTCAGGTTATCCGATAATTTTTCAAAGGACTCATACATATCACTGTCTCTAGTGTGTAATCTGGCTGACCTAAAAAAATGACCCTTAAGCACATTTCGCTTAACATATTTTGGGTGCATACTTTTTGCATGTATCGAACTATTAGTCTTAGTGGGTTTATTAATCATCTTAGTTTCTAAACCATCAGAAGTCACCATCACATTTACATCTAGAAGAAAGATAGTTTCACTTGAAGACTCAAAAGTAAATTTAAGGAAAATAGTACTTGCGTTAAGATATTGTATAAATTCACATAACAAGTCGTGGTCATTCCCCCAAATGAAAAAAACACATCATTCACATAATGGCCATAATACAGAATAAATCTAGAGAAGATGTTCTCATTAAACACAAACTCAGATTTCCATTTTGCCATAACCATATTGGCGTAGCTATTGACACAAACCATGCCCATAGCTACACCAATACACTGTAAGTAAAAACAATCTTCAAAGACAAAAACATTATGTTCCAAAATAATGTCAAACAGGGAGCATATTAATTAAATCGTGTTACTATTATAAGAAGTATGTTTACTTAAAAATATTCTAATATAATCAACTCCCACATCATTTGGGATACAAGTAAATAATGATGTAACATCCATTGTGACAAGTATAACACCTCATTCGTGAACTTTCTTATAGACCATTCATTCAGTCTATATAGAAATTGTTTTGTGTCTTTGAGTATATGCTCCACTTCATCAAGAATAGGATGAATCTGTTTCTCTACAAATACAGAGAGTGGCTTGGTTGCCCAATCTCTACTAGACACTATAGGCTGCATTGATGCATCAGTGGGATTTTTATGTATTTTAGGGAGACCAAATATTTAGGGCGGCCACGGTGGTGCAGCAGTTAGCATTGCCACCTCACAGCAAGAGGTTCTCTGGTTCGATCCTCAGCTGGGGTGCCTTCTGTGCAGAGTCTGCATGTCCTCCCTGTGGTCGCGTGGGTTTCCTGCGGGTGCTCCGGTTTCCTCCCACATCCCAAAGACATGCTGTAGGTGGATTAGACACTCTAAATTGGCCCTAGGTGTGAGTGTGTGCGTGCCTTCTGTGGAAGGTTGGGTGCCGGGCTGGCAACTCAACACCGTAAAACTCCACTGCCAATCATAAGCAGACAGGTGATCTGCTGTGGCGACCCCTAACCAGGAAAAGCCAAAAGAAGAAGAAGAAGGGAGACCATATATTTGAGGTATGACTGGATATTCCACTAAAAAAATAATCATAAAGTTGTCTGTCACTGGCACATTCCATCAAAAGGTCCTCAATACTTTGATGTATTCTATCCTTTAATTTTTGTACTTGCAACTTGGTATAAACTGAGTAGGTATCACTATCACTTAACATTGCATGCATGATTTCCAAATAACGTATCGAGTCAAGAACAACAATCCCCCCCTCCTTTATCCGCTGGTCTAAAACATAACTCATCAGACATAACTAATTCCATTAAAGCAGAAAACTCAGACTTACTCAAATTTTCAAAACCATAATAGCTCCTTTTTCTAAAGTATTCATGAACACTGAATGGGGCGGCACAGTGGTGCAGCAGTTAATGTTGTCACCTCACAGCCAGAGGTTCTCTGGTTCGATTCTTGGCTGGGGTGCCTTCTGTGTGTAGTTTGCATGTTCTCCCTGTGTTCGCGTGGGTTTCCTCCGGGTACTCCGGTTTCCTCCCACATTCCAAAGACATGCATCTGGAGCATTTCTCCCCGGGCCTCAGCTGAAAACAGGCTCTGTGGAACCTAGTCGGACTTTCCCGGTCAACAAATGATAAATAAATAAAACTAAATAAAATAAATAAAAATATCCTCTTCACATAGTCTAAAAAATGTTTCTATCAGCGGTAGATTGATAGGTACGTAAACACTTGGTTTTCTAAAGCTAGATGTATCATAGCATACATTACCAAACTGTAACTTTAAAGATAAATTGCATACAAATAAGCGCAGATCATTCAGTACATCAGTTAAATTAGACTGACCAGCTGGTATAAAATTAAGTCCATAGTTAAGTGCCTTGAGTTGTTCTCGACTCAGCATCACCTTAGACAGGCTTAACAGTAAGTTTTGCGCATCTTGCTGTGAACAACCTGCTCTGCTTCCTGTAATTCCATGTTCTGTCTCTTCTTCGTGTTGTGAGTTCGACTCGCCGAACACCCTCTCTCCTTCGGTTTCAGCAGCTCCAGTAGCATGAGCTGTAAAAAAGGCGTATTCAAACCAATGAAAACATTCTCACCATTGCTGACATTTTTGATGATAGAGCCATTATCTTTGGATGACATAAACGCAGCCTGAGGAGATATTGATACATTCGTTGAGTGCATTTGCACTTCCATTCTAGACACTTGCGTATGCCCCATGAATGTGATGTTTAAGTCAGTTGCTGTATCTGACACAGATGGTTCATCATTAACTGGAATTGATTTCTTAATAACAGAAGAGCAGCTCCTATTCTGTACTGATGGTTTTTCATCATTCCATGTGAAGATATGCCCAGTAGTAAAATCTTTAGTGTCTCTAAGCAGTTTCTTCCTCTTAGCATCCATGAGCCATTTCTCATAAAGATCAATATCAGAGAAAAGCTCATCTAGTTTGTGCTTATAACAGGCAAACTCAGAATTACTGTTAATACTTAGGACGTTCTCAGAAATATTATTGCATAACTGTGCTTCTATAGGAGAAAAATAGTTCAATAGCAGACAAATATGGCAATTAGGCACCTTCCCATGCCATCACTGCAACATGCGTACACATGTTTGTGCATCCTGAGACAGGACGTTCTATGTTGGGAAAACTAACAGATGCTTAAGGGATCGAATACGTGAACATCTATATAGGATAAGTAAAGAAGACAATAAGAATTCCTTATCAAAACATGTTACTTTAGCAGGTAAGAATCATTATTTAAAATTTTTGGTTTTAGAAATTTGTCAGATGGGTTGCAGGGGAGGGGATATTAAAACTCATACAGAATGCCTGGAAATTAAATGGATGACAATCCTACAGGCAACGGGCAGTAAAGGGTTAAATGAATTTATTCCTTTAAAACCCTTACTTAAATCACATGACCTGCATTACTAATTGTTTTATGCTATTTAAGTGAATGAATACTGTTTTACTTGGATCTGATGAAGTACCTGGGCTGGTACAGAAGCGCTCATCTTTTATTTTATTGGTTTTAATTATTTATCTGCTTATTAAAGAGTACATTGCACCTTCAATTTTTTGGTTTATTTCTATACTTCACTATATTTTTAAAGTGTGCATGTGTGTGTGTGTGTGTGTGTGTGTGTGTGTGTGTGTGTGTGTGTGTGTGTGTGTGTGTGTGTGTGTGTGTGTATGCATGTGCGAGAGTATTTGTCAGACATTTAACACTGTTCTCCACCCAGATCTGATACCAGCCTTACAGAACTTATCTCAGACAATATTATCATGGTTCAAGAGCCACCTAAGTAATCGCACTCAAGTAGTAAGGTGGTAAAACACGTGTTCCTTCTTGCTCCCAGTCTCTGTTGGTATGTAGGTGTCCTCACGGGTCCATACTTGGACCCTTCCTGCTATTAAACATATAAATAAATAAGCTTTATACTGTCATAGCTCCATCCACTGTGATTCAGTATGCAGATGGTGCTAAAATCATGTGCTATACGCCTCCTTGAGACAGCTACTCACCATTACTCAGGAATCCTGCTCAGCAGTAGAACAGTGAACACTCAATGCTAAAAAAAAAATAAATAAATAAACTGATGCTCTTCCTCTCTAAAACCAGTAACCAATTCTCAACTAGTTTAAATGCTTCTTCTGCTCAAGACAACTCCAAGTTGCTTTGTGTAACAATTGCTGCTAAGCTCAAGTTTGATACTCACATACATAATCAAATAAAGAAAACTCATCAAAGGCTTGAAGCTCTATACAGAGCCAAACGATTTCTCACTGGCTTAGGTCATAAATCTACTACACATGCTAAAATCTATACAGCAGCTTTCTACTAAAGCTTTAACAATGCTACAATAAAATTGACAAAGTCACTGCCTAACAGATCTCATCACTACCTTGCACTCTCAAAAGTACACTGGATGGAATTTACGAACTTTACTAGATTCCTTCAGATTAAAAGCACTCATTCCATACTTCACCACCCAGATGAATGCCCTTCCTGCATACCCGCTTGCAGTGGTATAACCCTAGCAGACCTCTCCATTCTAAAGATACATTTCTGAAAAAACAATGTAAATCCCAGAACAACTCAGGGGATGCTGTCTACTCCAATTATATCTCCAAGACATGAAATACCATACCCTGCCAACTTAGGGAAATAGACAATAAACTTAGTTTTTAGAGAAACCCCAATGCTCATTTTGTAGATGCTATATAATGTCAATGCCGTAGTCTATCTGGATGACTAACTATCAACTACTATCCTAGCTAGACTTTCTACTTAATTCCTCTCTCCTTCTTGCTATCAGTTGTGACTAGTCTACTTTAATTAAATCTTCCCCTTATCTAACGTTCATGTTCTCTTGCACCACAAGTGCCTGTACCCGATCTATCTTCCTATTGATCAAAGCACTACTACTTTAGAACCTACTACATTGCTACTACTTTGGAACACTCAAATATCAAACTGATTTTGATATTTACTGACTGATTTGCATTGCAATGTTTTTAACTCATAAGATATTTGTAATGTAAGATGTGTTTTTTGTCTGTATGTAACTGTGAACTATTTTACCTGACACTGCTTTTAAGTAATCATCATGCTTATAAATGTTTTATGTTTATGGAGCTTTTTTCCCAGGGCCGTAGCTGAAAAGGGGTCTTGTATATCCCATTTGGACAATCCATATCAAACTAATTTACACAAGATGCTGGTGTTACAAATGTATTAGGACTGCATGTCAAGTGTATATCAAACTGTTTTGTACAGACTTGTGTGTTGAAAAGGTATTTGCAAAGTGCTGTGTTTGAAATGTAACCATAGTGTGCCTACTGCAGAGAAGAGAAATGTACATGCGCTATTGTAACTATTTAAATGTATCTGTTTTAAGAGATGAAACTGGTGGGTTAACCTCAGTACAGCAAACTTTAGAAAAATATCTAAAAATAAATTACTTTATAGGCTGGGCCATAATGATGCTATCTGACAGGTTTCAAGGCAGCCAGAGACAAATTCTGTACTAGGAAGTTTTCTGTATTGTCTTTGGGGTGAACTAATTACTACTCTGAAAGCATGAAGGAATGCAATTGTTTTATGACTTCCAGCATGTGCCAAAGATCTGAACAAAAACCCTTGTATGTGTATTTTTACAGGTTGGTTCCTAGTCCTGCCATCTTCAGCAATGGGGGTTTTACCTGGGAACTAGATGTCAGATGACAAGAAATGATGTCATTCTGCAAGCTTTCCCAACAGTAATATTTTAGATATTATTTTGAGAAGTCTCTTAGTGAGACAGAGCATTCTGCATTCTGTCTTTGAACTGACAACAGCAAGAAGAACCATTCACCACATCATCTGCCTTGCTCTATTAGTATGTTTTTAGAGTATAGTAATTCTCCTGGATACAGTCCGGAATATTGTGAAGCTTAGTCTAGATACTTTTCTTTATTTATCTGAGCCTATCCTGCAATGTTATTTTAAATATTTCCTGTGTTTTGAACAGTGATGTCACTGTGAATATATACTTAGTATTTTCTTGTTCTTTTATTGTTTATTATTAAATATATTTAAACCTTTTATTGTGGCTAATCTTTGCAGAGATATTTAAGTTTTAAGACTACTTGCATATTTATTTGGTGACACTGTTTGGGCCACTCCTAATAGCCTTACTCTTGGTCAAACTACCATTTGTATTAATCTTATTGTTGCACAGTAAAATTCATCACCCTTTGTTAAGGGCCTTGAAGTAAATATCAAGGAGTAACTGGTGACAGTGGAAACTACCTTATACTCTGGGCAGAAGGGGGCATAGCTAGCAAACCTGTGCCAGCCTTTCCCAGGTGTGTGTGTGTGTGTGTGTGTGTGTGTGTGTGTGTGTGTGTGTGTGTGTGTGTAAATCAAACCTCAAACAGTGTGTGCATCAACTACTTGGGCAGGGGCATGCAAGGGTTGAAAGAGAGGATGCTAGAGGTCTTGTCTTGGTCACTCACCTGAGATCTCAACTCTATAGCTGTGCCACTGAAGAGTTTTATTGCGGATCTGGAGAAAAATTGAGAAACCAGCCCAGGACTAACTGTGGTCTCTGTTTGCTCTTCAGTGAAATTGCACTTGATGCAGAGAGCTGGATCTGGAAATAGTATGTGTACCTCTTATCCTCTCAGTGAACATCCAACCCACAGGTTCCAGTGGTGAGGATTGAAGCTGCTTGATTACTGACCCAGAGGTGGGATATCCATGTCACATATTGGTTGGCAGTGATAGGACATCACACCGGTAAACAAATACAAAATATATATACACCCAACAGCCACATACTACATGCACACACATGTGTGTGTGTGTGTGTGTGTGTGTGTGTGTGTGTGTGTGTGTGTGTGTGTGTGTATATATATATATATATATATATATATATATATATAGATATATATATATATATAGATATATATATATATATATATATATATATATATATATATATATATAGATATATATATATATTTATATATATATATATATATTAGATAAATACACACACGTACATGCATACACTGGTACATAACTATATACTAGGCTAATGACCAGTACACTGTGTATTTTATAAGCTTAGCCCTGCAGTAAAAGACAACTGAGTCCCTACATATCATGGGTGTTTATTAGCAGAGTCATATTAGTGAGGAAGCTTCTAGAGGTTATGTGGGGGGTGTATGTCAGTTTAGGCATTACTGTCTTCCTCTGTCTATCAGAGACATAGGGGCCAGACCTGGAGTGAATTTCAATTTCCCATCCATTGGTCAAGGTTATGATTAAATAGGGTTAGACATGGACTCTGCTTCACATGAAAGGGGAGCCTCTTCCAGAGCTTGGGGATCCTCTGAGACACATATGTCTCTGTCCAACATGTTTTATTTCACAAGCAAATTTTAAATAATTGGATCTAGTGGTTCTGCTGCTATTTGTTTTGCTAATGTGCAAAAGGTTTATCAGTATTGGATTTGAGGATGTCTGGTATGTGAGGCATAGCTCACTACTCAGTTACCTGTAGAGGACAGAGTATAGAGATAGGGCTTTAAGGCGATCTGAGTAGGACAATGTATTATTACCCAGGTTTCTCCTAGTAAGGAACCTTTGTTGGTGATTCAACTGTTGCATATGTTTGATCATGTAGATGCCGATGGGAGATTTTACTCAATCAAGGTCTGATAAGGACAGAATAAAGTGACACTATGGCTTCCTTGGACCTGGATGCAATACTGTCAATAATAAGATGGGTGATATAGAATGATTTTTCTCACTACCATGGCAACATGTTGGTCAAATGTCAGATTACTGTTTATATATGTTCCCAAATTATGACTGCCAGGTCATCTCTTACGGGTGTCTTTTATCGAAAGCGTAATATGTCTGGGTGGCAGCTTTTCCAAAAGGCATTATAATGCATTTCTTGGCAATGAGTTTTAATTGTGGCTTTAGCACATTTGTCTGTGTCTGACCTTTTTGTAAGATGTTTGTGTCATGGAGGAATGTATGATAGCTCCCAATTTGCAGTCATCTGTGAACTTGATCAGCCAAATGTCCTTGACATTAACCTTTATCTCTGAGAAGTAGAAGCCATATAGGAGTAGTCCTAGAATGGAGCTCTGATGTGCCTCTCTGATGGCTGGTCTCTTAGTAGAGGTGGTATCACCAATCCTGACTTCCTCCATCCTGTCTGTGAGCCATCTACCTTGAGACTAATGCTTGAGTCATCTTTCAGCACTCTCCCATATTGATGAGTACCAGGTCAAGTGTGTTTGAACTTATGGTGGGTGTGCCCGCTAACTGGTTAAGGGTATTTATGTTAATAAATCCAGGAATCATTGTGCCTGTAAGTATTAGGCAGTGTATGTTTCCTAGTCTATAGATGGGCAGTTAAAATTTCCCATGACTAGGGTATTTGGTATAATGGTGAGTGTCTTCAGTAGGTCTAGGAATGAGATATGGGATTTTAGGGGCATGATAGGTGTCCTGTAGCTTGGTAGGATATGGCATGGTATTCTGTCTGTGGTGATTTGCACATGGATAACTTCCAGGGATTCATCCTGTTTAACCAATGCAGAGTTATGATTGTTGCTAATATAGCTTGAAACTCTTTTGGTCCTAGTCTGTGCAGCTGATGGTCTAAATGTGTGGAAGGCACTGGAGCCTTGTACTGCCAGAGTACATTCTGCTGATTTAAACCATGTTTTGCGAATGGCACAGATGTCTATATTCTCCAGATTGAGGAGACTTTATAAGGTGTGGAGTTTCTTGTTTAGGCTCCTAGCATTGAAACACCTTTAGATTTCTTTGGGTTTTATTTGATATGTCCATACATTTGTCAATTTTGCATTGCCTAAAAACAGGCTCTAAGGTGGTGAATAAAATTTTAGCCAATATTAGAAAGCCTAGGAGAGACAGGTACAGACCATCCTCTTTTAAAGCAATGTGGTCTGTTAACCTAGTCCTCCCGTGCTGACAAATATTGAACACCCCCCCTGGAAAGACACCAGAAGCAAAGCCAATTATTTAAGTCAGTCATCTTTTGCTCATTCTGTGGTATCATCCTTGGTGAAGGTATAATGTTGCTCAATGCAAGGCACATACCTGCCTGAGACACATGTGCAGACAGATCAGCAATATCTGTCTTCATATAGTCCAGGGAAGTATGTCTCAGGAAATTAGTGCCCACGTGGACTATTCTAGAATCATACTGGTACCTGTGGTACTTGAGTGCATATTTAACTTGGTGGATCCTGTCTCCAGATAAGCAGCTGTTATCTCCTCCTTGTTCAGTCTGATGAGTGGGGCATATGTACACACACACACACACACACACACACACACACATATATATATATATATATATATATATATATATATATATATATATGGGTCTACCTGATAACACCAACATGCCAAAACACAGACAACGAAATAACCGACACGACAAAACTGAAGAAATAAAAAGTTCAAAAACACAAAACTTTACATGCCCGAAAAAAACACAATCCCTACAATCAACAAAACAAATACCTTTCCCAAAAAACACACACACAACACAAGCACACCAAAAACCTTACAAACCTACACTAAACCTTACATACACAACTATCTATGCACTAACCTTAACCCAAACCCTAACCCTAAGGTCCGTCACTATTGCACACTTACCTTACCCACACCCTAACCCTACCTCACTTAATCTGCCCCTAACCCTTAACTCTGTCACTATCGCGCACTTACCTTACCTGCACCCTAACCCTAACTCACTTAATCTGTCCCTAACCCTTAACTCTGTCACTATCGCACACTTACCTTACCCACACCCTAACCCTAATTCACTTAACCCGCCCCTAAACCTAAAGTCCGTCACTATCACACACTTACCTAACCCACACCCTACCCTAACGTCCGTCACTATCACACACTTACCTTACCCACACCCTGACCCTAACGTCCGTCCCTAATGCACACTTACCTTAACATGTCAGTGTTCTCAGCGTTGGGATTCTCAACTGTCGGTCTTCTTCGTTGTCGATCTTCCGGTGTCGGTGATCTTGTCATCGGCATTTAGAAATGTTGGCGTTTTCAGGAAGACCCATATATATATATATATATATATATATATATATATATATATATATATATGGATCTAGGACATTTCATCAAAATCACATTTTTACCGAAACTAAAATGACCGAACACAAACCACCAAAAGCACAATTCACCAAAACACAATTCACAGAAAGTTGTATATGGCCTTGTCCCCACTGTAGTGTGACCCTGGAGTTAGTATATATAGTGGGGGGTGTGGTGGGCACCGCCCCCCCCACATCCGAGGGTGAGTAGGGCACCGGCCCCCACATATTTTAAGTATATATCATGTTTGGATAAGGGTAATATATTGCAATTGCAAGTATGCATGTATATAGTTCAAAACACTTAAAATATGTGGGAGGCTGCACCCCCCCACACCCCCCCAACGTGGGAGGCGGTGCCACACACCCCCTTACTGTATATACTAATTCCAGGGTTGCACTACAATGGGGACAAGGCCATATACATCTTTCGGTGGAATGTGTTTCTGTGAATTGTGTTTTCGGTGAATTGAACTTTTGGTGAGAAGTGCACACTAATTTGACTTTCAGTGAAATGTGCTTCCGGTGAAATGACCTAGATCCATATATATATATATATGTATATGTGTGGTGCCCCTTCATAATCGCAAAATACTGAAATCTCGAATTTTCAAATGTCGAAAGTGCATAATCACAAATTAGAATATTTCAGGTTTAGGGTTATGGCTTTACGTTACGTGACGTGCACTGTTTGGTTTGGATGTTGTTCAGCGTAGTGTATGGATTTACGTGGAATCTAAGGCAAGTCAGTGTTTTGTAAGGGTTTTGGGTGGGAGTTTCTGTGTATGTGATTTGTTTGTATGCATGGGTTAGGGAAGGAAGGTGAATGTATGAGTGTGTAATTGTTGGATGTGTTGGTGTTTGTCTATGTGTGATGTGTGTGTGGGTGCAAGCGACTGTGGAATGTCTGGATGTGAGTGTACTGTCTTTTACTGTTTGTCTGATCTCGGAGTTAGTATATATAAGTTGGGGGGTGTGGGGGGTGCAGGGGGGCTTGTCCCCTGGTTATGTGTAATGTAGGCATGTGGATGTGTGGTGTTATGTTTTTGTGTGTTTATTTATTTTGTAGTGTGGGTGTTGTGGTTTCCGTGTGGTGTGGTGTATGCTGTGTGTTCGGTATTTGTAGCTTCAGGATTGTGAAGATTCGGTGTTTGAAGGTTTCACCTTTATGGTTGCAAAATACTGAAATTCGAGATTTCAGCATTTCGCGATTATAAAGTGGAACCATATTTCATATATATATATATATATATATATATATATATATATATATATATATATGGGTCACCTTTAGATGCCCGACAACGCGTTCCGCCGACACGGAATCCGACGGGACGAAAACACCGACAACGCAGATGACCGACACGGTGAGAACCCGACGGACTCGGTAAGTGTGCGATCGAGTGAGGGATTTAGTGTTAGGGAGCGGACAGGTAAGTGTGCGATAGTGAGGGACTGTGGGTTTAGGGGTGGGTTAAGTGAGTTAGGGTTAGGGTGCAGGTAGGGTGTGTGCGATAGTGAGGGACTGTGGGTTTAGGGGTGGGTTAAGTGAGTTAGGGTTAGGGTGCAGGTAGGGTGTGTGTGCGATAGTGAGGTACTGTGGGTTTAGGGGTGGGTTAAGTGAGTTAGGGTTAGGGTGCAGGTAGGGTGTGTGCGATAGTGAGGGACTGTGGGTTTAGGGGTGGGTTAAGTGAGTTAGGGTTAGGGTGCAGGTAGGGTGAGTGTGCGGTAGTGTCGGATCTTGGGGTTACGGGTGGGTAAGTGAGTTAGGGTTAGGGTGCAGGTAGGGTAAGTGTGCGGTAGTGTCGGACCTTAGGGTTAGGGTTTGGGTTAGGGATAGTGCATATGTTATGTAGTGTACTGTGTTGTTTACGTGTAGTGTGTTGCTGTAATGGTTTTCGGTGTTTCGCGTTGTCGGCGTTTTTTGTTGTCGGTCTTTTGGTGTCGGTTATTAGTGTGTCAGCGAAACGCGATTTCGAGGATTTAAAGGTGATCCATATATATATATATATATATATATATATATATATATATATATATAAAAACATATATATATAAAAACATATATATATATATATATATATATATATATATATATATATATATATATAAACATATATAGATAGATATAGTCTACATTGAAATGTCAAATTAGTTAAGTTTCAATATATATAACACACTAAATCTAACTACACCAAAAATATTGAAACAACAAAAACAGCATTTTTGTAGGGGTGAGAGGAGCATTTCATTTGCTGTGCCCCCATACCCCTAGCTAATTGAACATACTAATTTCAAGATTATTTAACAGTGGACCATAAGGAAAAACTCCTTATCTCACAGTCAGTAATCTTGCAAAAACAGACAGCAACTCACCCAGTACGTTCACTGCATACATTCACAAACACATACATTCACACACGCACACACACATGCACACGCACACACACACACACACACACACACACACACACACACACACACACACACACACACATACACATACAAATAACTATTCAACAACAAACACACACACATTCAAACACACTTTCAGATGGTTGACTTTAACTTTAGTCTACATGCATTGATAACACAAGTCCAATGTAACGGAATACAAAGATAAATTTGACCATCTGAATTCCGATGAAAGTCAATGCACCTTAATATATATATATATATATATATATATATATATATATATATATATATATATATATATATATATATATATATATATATATATATATATATATATATATATATATGGATTCACTTTATAATCTCGAAATACTGAATATCGAATTTCAGTATTTCGAGACTATAAAGCCGAAAAACCAAAACACGGAAACCCCAAAACCACGAAAATCAAAACAGCGAACATAAACACACCATAAACCACACAAGACATACACTGACCTCCCAACATTACAACAAACAAACAAAACACACACAAACAAAACAATACAAACAAATAAACATACCCAGCACCCCTGCTACTTATATATATTAACTCCGAGGTCACATCAAACAGAAAAAGACAGTAAACTCACCACTACACGCTCTATAGTCACTTCACACACACATCACAAATGTACAAACACCACCACTTTCAACAATTACACACTCATACTCAGATCTACCTACCCTAACCCACACCTACAACTTTCGAACACACTCACATACACTGAAATCCCTACTCAAAATCCTTAAATAAATATTCACTTACCTGAATCTCCAACCATATCCACATACCAAACCGTAAATCAAGCACACAGTACATCCCACATCACGTAGCGCACCACCACAACCACAAATTAGACATTTCCAGATTTTTGCGGTTAAGGGGTTTCGCTATTTCAGCAGTTCGGCTTTATAGTCTCCAAATAGTGTGGGAAGAAATAGCAGGGGAATTGTTATGGCTAGGCTTGTATATGCCCTAGGGATGATAGCCTAGTACCAACCTATGGACCTATGAAACTATGAACCTATAAATACTGAAATTCAATATTTCATTATTTCCAGATAATAAAGTGAATCCATATATATATATATATATATATATATATATATATATATATATATATATATATATATATATATATATATATATATATATATATATATATATATATATATATATATATATACATGTGTGTGTATGTGCGTGTGTGTGTGTGTAAACTACAGTAAGTTGAAGAACTGGGACAAAGTGTTAAAAATACAATACTAATTTGATTGCTACTTGCAAGTATATGCCTGCAGCTTTCCAGTGATGATATTCTCAGCGTCAGTTAACTTACTACTGACAAACAGTATGTTCCCCAGTGCATTAGTTACCACATCCAGTCAAAACACTTCTTTATTAAACGTTGGTTATTCTGAAAGTGGTGTATTTGGTGGGATCTTAACTATCTATCTATCTATCTATCTATCTATCTATCTATCTATCTGTCTATCTATCTACTTTTAGGTTGTGGAATATAATAATGTTATGAAGATCAACTATTCTTTGCATGTTACTAACTGATGATTTCATCCTGGTATTAGAATCTTGGTTTTTGCTTGCCTAGAATTGCTAGGTCCAATTAGTCTTTCATATTTTATATTAGCTTGTTGGTAATATCTTTAACCATTAAGAAGGCACTGTTCACCTCTCTTCTTGAGAAAGCATTAGGTTCTGATTGTCTAGAGACTTTTTGCACATTCTCTAACCTTTCAGTTTTTGGTAAGGTAATTGAAGAAGTTGTATATTTACACACATATTCTTTTCTGACATCTCATGCCCTCTTAGAACCTTGTCAGTCCAGTTTGGGTTAAAATACCAGTCTGACACTGCCATCACCTGAATGGTTAATTATCTGATTATAGTGAGAATTCAACAAATGTATTCACTTTTAGTCGCACTTGAACTCTGTTTGGCATTTACTGCTGTGAACTATGAGATTCACATTTCCCAAATGAATGTTTTTTGTTTTTTTTCCAGTTCTGCTGTTACCAGGTGTCTGGAGTTAAATTCTCTGGCTGATTCATTCTGGAATGCTGAGTGTCTCAGAGTTTTAATCGTGTTCCCATATTGTTCATAGTATACACATTACTAAACGAGGTCATTATGGGGAAAGGTATTTACTGTTAATCATATGTTGATAGCACTTAGCTATACCTCTCATTTTCTCAGGCTAAGATGGCTGACTTACTCTTCTAGTAGACTGGTTCGCTTCAACTGTCTACTGGTTGAGGTTGAATCTCCTTAAGCTCTATCCCATAAAATCAAAAGTATGTTGATTCATGCTGCTGTTCAGGGGCGGCCCGTGCTATTGGACTGCTGGACTGCAGCCCCCTCAAAACAAAAAGAACTAAAAATAAAAATAAAAAATAGAAAAAAAAAGTTTTAAAATTTATGATTCATGCGCAGTAGTCCAGACTACTGGTCTACTGTATGCGCATGCTCAAGGCAGTCCTGATAGGGAAACGTGAGGAGATGTCTGTGCACTTGTGCACAGACTCGCTGGGATAATGCTTTGAATGTATGGTGCTTGCTTTTTTACTGTTTGAATTTATGGTGTGTGCTTGCTGTTTTACTTATTTGAAGTTATGGTGTGTGTGTGCTTGCTGTGTGTGTGTGTGTGTGTGTGTGAAAATGCCCCAGGTGCTCATGGTGGTGTGGTAGGGAATACCTCAGGCTTGAACCCTGTACCCTGTATGCAGGTGTTAAAGACTTGAGTTCCCTACCCACCACCATTTGTAAAAAAAATGCAGATATTTGCCTCATATTTGATCTGATCTGTTCCTCATAATATCTGTGATTTGTAAATGTTGCAATGCTTGATATTTGATGGTGAAGTAGTAGCATTGTTGCCTCACAGCTGCAGGTTCTCAGGTTTGATTCTTGGCTGGGGTTCCTTCTTTGTGGAGTCTGTTATCTTCTCCCTGTGTTTGTGTGGGTTTGCTTTTATTTGATGGTGCACTGGTAGCATTGTTGCCTCACAGCTGCAGGTTCTCAGGTTTGATTCTTGGCTGGGGTTCCTTCTTTGTGGGGTCTGTTATCTTCTCCCTGTGTTTGTGTGGGTTTGCTTTTATTTGATGGTGCACTGGTAGCATTGTTGCCTTACAGCTGCAGGTTCTCAGGTTTGATTCTTGGCTGGGGTTCCTTCTTTGTGGGGTCTGTATCTTCTCCCTGTGTTTGTGTGGGTTTGCTTTTGTGTCCTCCCTTACAAAGACATGTCTGCATTATTTCTTCCTGGGCCTCTGCTGAAAATTGTTTTTTGTTCCAAGTCGGACTGTCCTGTTTAACAAATGTTAAAATTGACAGGCATTTGAATTTCAGACTTCAGGTTTCTGAATGTTTAATTTCTTACATATTTGATGGTGCAGTGGCAGTATTGTTGCCTCAGAGTCACAGCTATAGGATTTGTGGTTTGATTCTTGGCTGGGGTGCCTTCTTTGTGGAGTCTGCATCTTGTCTCTGTGTTTGTGTGGATTTGTTCTGGTGTCCTGCCATTTTACAAAGACGTGTCTACAGTATATCTCCCTGGGCCTCTGCTGAAAATTGTTTTTGTTTCATCAGAAGTAAAATTGACAGGCATTTGAATTTCAGACTTCATAGTCTTCAGAAAATACTTAGTAAAACAACGTTTTATTCTAGCAATAAATATATAGTAACACAATCTTTTATTATAACAATTTTTTAAGTTTATAAGATGACTATTTGAAATTTTTCCTTATTTTTGGGACTGTAATACCCTGTTAGTGGCTTTGTCCAGATTTTTTGTGCTAAGGTTGACAGCTATGGCAAGAACTGACTTCACTGAATATGTTTGAGGGCTGTATTCCCTCATTACTGGGTTTGTCCAGGTGTTTTGTGCTAAGAGGTTGACAGCTATGGTGAGAACTGAATTCATTAAATGATAGCCATTTAAGTTTCAGTCTTTCTCTCGTTCACAAAACAGCTGATTTGGCATAGTGGTATGTTGCTCTTGACTGTTTTGCACATGGACCTTGTCTGTAAAATGTACGGTGGTAACGCAGCATTTTCTTTCACAAAGCAGGTGATTTGGCATAGTGGTATGTTGTTCTGACTCTTTTTTTGCACAGGGACTTTGGCAGTAAAATGTATGGTGATAACACAGCATTTTATTCTAGCAGCTTTCCAAGATTATACAAGCAATGTTTAATGTGTCCTTGGTTTTTTCCCTTTTGACCCACCCCAATAAATTTGGCTTTTTCCAGACTTCTTGTGCTGCAAAGTTGAGATGCAGTTGAGTATTGAGTAGATTTTACGAGGAGCTGAGAGCTGCAGGGGAAGAGAAGTTTAGTGCTAATAGCACAACAGGCTGTGTACTTGCTTTTGATGCAGAAGGTTGTTGGTTCTACTCCCATAAAGGGTGAATGCTGCCGTACTGAAAGTTAAGATACTAATTATGAGCCTGTTATCAGTTTGCCATCCATTTCCTATTGCAATATTACTAGCTTATTTTTAATGTAATTTAGGCAATTTATTCCTCAGGGGCATCAGACACTTTATTGTTCGATGAAATATAAAGGTGACTGCTAGCAGCAACCTCTTCATTACAGATTTATTTAACGTGGAATTATTTAGATGACTTATTGTGCATATTTACTGATAATAGTGGACTGTAGAAGTTTGAGTAGACTTTTATGATGGAAATGTTCTGAATTGGGCAGTTTTGTTTCATTGTTTACTGGAAAAATGTTCAAAGCAATAGGAAGGTGTATCAAAGAGCACATGTATGTTTCATATGCAAGGGGCCTGTGATTTGAAAACAGCCCAAAATTAATTTTTATCTGCCACAGGTAAAATGTATTTTCTTTGAATGTGGGTTTTAATGTTGGTTCAATGAATGTGAGTTTCAAGGGCAGAGAAATTTTAATGCCAAGTTTGTTTAGCAGATGTCTTAGTGTTTGTGCTGTAAAATGCAAAATAAAACTTTTTCAAATGAAGTTCAAATCATCATAGAAGTAAATCAGTATGCACATTAGTGTTTATGGTAAATGGAGTGAAATGGCAAAGTAATGAATCATTGGAATGGCTGCAGGGAGAGGCTCCATTCGACCATGGTTTTGTGAGGGGGAAGGGCGGCAAACTTAGACAGCCCCAGCTGAACTATATCTCCCAACTGTCCAGATTTTCAAAGAATGAATGGGTTTTTTTTTGCTTCTTATTTTTGGTTTGTTCCTCATAAAATTTGTGGTTTTCTGGCAAATCATTTAGGAATTAAGTCACTAAATAATGACACATTAGTTTCAGACATCATAACCTACAGAAAAATGCATGCTAAAGTAAGACCTGTTCTATCAACTGTCCCAGTTTATACAAGAGCAATTTTTAGTACTGTTTATATGTTCCCCCAATATATTTGGCCTTGTCCAGATTTATTACATTAACAGGTTGAGAGGTACATGCAAATTGCTTTATAGAATTAGGCATAGCCAAACCTCTCAACTGTCCCTGAATTTGGCTCAAAATGTTGCTCTTCCCCTAATAATCCCTCTGCAAAATAGCAGTTTTGGAAGAAAACATGGAGGGTTTACAATTAAGAAATAACTGTAATAATTAGAGTTATAGATTACTTTTATTTCAGAAATGCATGTAGACTCTTATGTTGTCAGCTACTCAAGTTAGCAGTACTAATATTAAAGTGTCCCTTCTTTGACAGGTTCCCAGCTGTATTGTGTGGCTATTTTATATTGTTGCATCACATTTTTGGTCCATTTTTCATAAAATTGTGTTTTTGGCAAATTAGTGGTAAATCATTAAAGACTGAAGTTAGAAAATAATGACAGGCATTTGAGTTTCAGATTTCATATCCTTCAGAAAATTCATACTAATGCAAGACCTACTATTCTATTATCCTTCTAAGTTTATAAGAACAATATTTAAAAATTGTCCTTATTTTTGGGCCTTTGTCCCACTTCTATGTATGGCTTTGCCCAGATTTCTTGCCCTGAGGGTGAGAGGTATGACAAATGTGTTGGTGCCAATCACCGTCAGCCAGAGACATTTCAAATTGTGACATACGTGTTGCACCCCACTCCCCCATGTAGTGACTCTAGATGTGTCCAAGCAAAGGAAGGAGCAGTTATGCAGTGTAAATGTGCAGCGTATCCCCCCCATACAAGGTAGACACAAGTACAGTGGCTTTTCATCTGTTCTTGATTTTGCAGAATGGTCTGGTTTCTGTCATATTTTTGTACTGTTGATTTATGCTATTACTCAAAGTGCCTGTTGCTCTGTGTTTTAAGTAGCAATGCTTTAATGACCATAAAGTAAGCTTGTCTGAGATCATAACGTGCAAGTAAGCTTTAATAAGCATACTGTTAAAGAATTGCCAACATTGAAGCCTTTCTGTTGTTGCCATGCAGAGAATACTTAACTAGATAATGTATAAACATTGGATATTGAAATGCATATGACAGTATTTGTAGTAAAGGACAGGATTACATTATTTTAAGAAGCTCATTACACTTGTTGGAGACTTCTAGTGATCTCTGAGGGCTTTACCAGTAAACTAAACAGAATGCCATTCATGTGTGGTCCATAACCTGTACAGTAATAATTTAAGCAATGTATCTTGAGCTTCTTTCTTGTTTGCTTTTCATTTTTACTTTGATTGTGTTTTCCCCATGAAACAAGTAGACAGTTGTCAGACAGCAGGTCTGTTTTGGATAAGAAACATTTTTACAAGTGGGGGCATCACAGAGATTGCTACTTTCAGCATGTTACTGGGTGCTTTAATAAAGCTGAATATAAATTATAATTAGAACTGCAGTGCAAGGAGAAGTGGTTTGAGTTGAGTGCTGCTTGTTTTTCTTATACTTGATTTTGACTGGCATTCCCGTAATGTATTTAAAAAGTAATTTACTTTTTCATGCCTCACAACATTTTTGTTTCCATCTAGATATTAAGTAAGCTGTCATGCAGCCAATGCATTTAAATATTTTTATTCTTTTACACTTCATTTGTTTTGATTGGACTCTCATAATGAGGGTTTGGCACCCATGGCAGCATATTTAATTAAAGTTAGTTTTTGTGGTTTTGAGCATAGCTCCTCCCCTTTCTAGTTGGCCGCACCTCCTCCTATTGACCCCACCCATTCAGCTATCCCCTGCAGCCCCCCTTTGATTTGAAGTCACCAGCCGCCACTGCTGCTGTTCTCTTATCATATCTTCCACCTGCCCAAAATAATATATGCAAGTAATACACTGGAATTTTCTTCCTGTGTCTGAGACATAGGTGTGGTTCTTGATAAAAGGCTGGCACTAAGGGACCAGATGTTTGCAGTTGTCAAGACATCTTTTTTTCTACCTGAGGAATATTTCCCAGATCAGATAATTTATATTGCCATCAGACCAGAGTATGGTGATTGATGCCATTGTCAACTCCTATGTGAAGTACTATTATGCCTTTTACCCCATGCTTACAGACAGTAATCTGAAGCAAGTGTAGTGGGTGCAGAATTCTGCAGTCGGATTGTGAAATGGCTCTCCTCAGACCAGCCACACATGTTCATTTCTGTGGGATTTGCTCTAGCTTCCAGTCACTGCCAGATATGTTTTTAACATCCTGATCCTCACCTACCCTGCTCTGCATAATCTGGGGCCTTCTTACATTTTGGAGCTGCTGAGGACTTATGCTCTAGCCAGACAACTCACGTCCTTAAAGAAGGATATCTTCCTATTCCATGGACAAGATTAGGAGCATCAGGTAGAATTTATTTTCATACTCTTGCCCCAACCCCATGAAATTAGCTACCATCTCTGATTTAGGCATGATTCTGAGAGCTCTGTCAGGAAATCCATTAAAATCCACTCATAGCTCTTATCTGTCCCTGATTTTGCAGACTGTCCTTGATTTTGCCTTATATATTTCGCTGTCCTTTATAAAGTTTTTGTTTTTTTGGTAAATCACTGACTCTATTCCTGGTAAAGTCATGCATTTATAACACCTATAGGTGGGTTAACCCAAAATATTGATAACATATCTAATGCAGATTGGCACACCTCCTGTAACTCCACACCCCCTGTTAATTATATATACCAATTCTGAACTCACATAATTGTGAAGAAATTCAAATTCCCAGTTTCAGTATTTTGTGTTTCAGTCTTTTGAGATTTCAGTCTTATGATATAGGGTTATACATATATATATTTTTATATATATATATATATATATATATATATAAATATGTTTTTTATATATATATATATATATATATATATATATAAAAATATGTTTTTATATATATATATATATATATATATATATATATATATATCTACAGTGTATGTATACACAAATACAGAAGCACACATGCACATAGCATATATAGATTTAAATATAGATATATAAAAACATATATAGATATATACTTGCACAAACATATCTATTTATGTACATAAACGGGAGACTTGTATGTAATACCTTGTACAGTATATAGGTTTAAGTGAACACATTGATAATGCAGCACCACAAGATATTCCTTGTCTTCTTCTCCTGGTTAGGGGTCAACACAGTGGATCACCTGTCCACTCATGATTGGCAGTGGAGTTTGACAGTATCAAGTTGCCAGCCTGGCGCCCAACCTTCCACGGAAGGCACACACACACACACACACACA
Source organism: Protopterus annectens (assembly GCF_019279795.1). Taxonomy (NCBI): domain Eukaryota; kingdom Metazoa; phylum Chordata; order Ceratodontiformes; family Protopteridae; genus Protopterus; species Protopterus annectens. Next base: position 509,576,382 of record NC_056726.1, on the reverse strand, counting down.
CACACACACACACACACACACACACACACACACACACACATACACACAAACACACACACACACACACACACACACACACACACACACACACACAAACAGACACACACTCACATCTAGGGCCAATTTAGAATATCCAATCCACCTACAGCATGTCTTTGGGATGTGGGAGAAAACCGGAGCACCCGGAGGAAACCCATGCGACCACAGGGAGGACATCCAGACTCTGCACAGAAGGCACTCCAGCAGAGGATCGAACCGGAGAACCTTTTTCTATGAGGTGGCAACACTAACCACTGCATCACCGTGGCCACACACTACAAGATACACTGCAAGATATTCCTTGTACCACATAAAAAAGACCACACCTATTCCATTTATCCATTTCCTCATCATTATCTCCCAAACACAACTATTAAACTGATGTATAACCAAATGTAAAATCCCAACATTTTAGAAGGATGTCTGTATATCCAACATTCTCTGTTACCAGCTTGGTGGATATGGACATCCTGAAGCAATCTAGAAATTGCCTCATGTTTGCAGACAACCAGTTCATTCTCAATCAAACTGATATGGTATGTGAGAGGTGTATTTATACAATGTCACTGGAGGCAAAACTCTCACAAAAAAGCATTCCTAATGTCATCTAGATTGTCAGTAGTGCACACACTGCACCCATCACACACAATCCAAAGCAGATACATAGACCCACATATGCTGAGACACTTAAATAAAACCTTCCTAAATGTCAAAGACCTACTAGATGAACTACACATAACAAATACTCTTAGTACCCCCAAATGCACTCCTTCAAAACAACACCCACATCAACACATGCAGCCACATCTCAAGGAGTCTTTACTTCTGAGCCATAAGACATGTCGCCACACAATCCAACATTGTGGTCATTGGAGACTCCATTGTGAGACACAATGATGGTTCTCTCACCAGCCTGAGTAAGGAGAAAGTCATGGTCAGTGCTTATCAAGGGCTAGGCTCTGCCAAATTATGCACACTTTCAGGTCATTGGACCACAAGTACCAGCATGACTCCATCATAATCCATGTGGGTGTAAATGACTTAAGACGTACCTCCCTAGACTATATGAAGAAAGACATCATGGAGCACTCAGAATATGGGTCCCAGGCTGGTATGAGCTGAGCACTGAGCTGCATTTTACCTTTTCCAAGGATGATGCCACAATGTGAAAAAAAAATGACAGACTTTAATAATGGCTTAATTTCTGGTGTCATTCTAAGGGGTTGCAATATTTGTCAGCATGGAAGGAAACTGTCAACAGACCATTTCTGCTTCTCCCCTCTAGGCCTTCATATATTAGCTAAATCATTGTCTTCCCCCATACTGCTTTTTTTAGGCAATGCCAAACTGAAAGTACTTTTGACAAAGCAAATGAAGACCAAGCAGTCTAAGGGTATTACTGCTCAGTGCTAGGAGTCTAAACAAAAAAACTCCACTCCCTTGAAGCTCTGTTCACCTTAGACAATGCTGATGTCTGTGCAGTCACTGAGACATTGTTTAAAGCCACTGAAAGTACACTGACAGCGCAAGGTTATAATGCCTTCCACACATTTAAACCAGCTACAACACAAACAGGGACTAATGGTGGAGGTGTCTCACTTTATATAAAAAATAAATATACCTCAAGGCTGATCAAACAGGAAAAGTACTTGAGCTTCTCCATGTTCAAATCACCATAGGCAAAATCCAGCACTACTTCCTTGCAAGTCCCTCTCTATGATCCAGGTAACCCATACTATGTATTTATATGTATTTGAAACACTCACCATACAACCCAATACCATATTCATGGACAAGTTTAATTACCCCACTATTAACTGGGAATTATATACAATACCAATCATAAAGACACAGAGATTCATGGATTCCGTAGACACAAACTCCCTGGACCAGATTGTCAATACACTAACCAGGGGTACAACCATACTGGATCTGGTCCTCACTAATATGGGAGAGTGCTTCACACCCTTTAGTGTAATGTCTTCTCTGGTAAGGACAGACTACAAAATGTTCTCATTGAAGTAAAAATAAAACCTGGAAACTCAGCTAAATCTGGAATATTCAGGAACTACTCTAAACCTAACATCCTGCTATTATGTGATAACCTAGCAAACTTTAAGCCCCCATAAACCCTGAGAACACTGCTGCCTATGCAGAACTGTTCACTGAACCCCTATACAAGCATGTCAATAGCTGCATAGAGGCAGCAGTACCCACCAGAAATAAGTATAGAAATAACTTGAAAAAACAAGCCCCCCTGGTGGAATCACAAAATCAACAGGCTGTAAAACAGACGGAAGAAAATCATGGGAAAAATTAGGAGGTGCAGCACCCAGCAGGATATAAGCACTCTCATTAAACTAAACAAACAACTCAGAGGACAAATAAAGTCTACCAAAGCCAAATTTGAGGTAAATCTGGCATCCCAGGCCAATGACAACCACAAGGCATTTTTTAACTATGTCTGCAACCTCAAAGGCAATACACAACTGTGTGCAGAGCTCATTGTAAATGGAGCCACATATATGGAGCCAGAAGATATAGAAAACCTCCTGGCCAACAAATTTAGCTCGAATGTTACTCCTCTCTTCCCCTCAACCTTCCTTCCATTAATACCATCAAATGCTACTCCCCCTGCTATCGCTAGGGAACAGATCCTTAATGGTCTCTCCAAGAACAAGATCACTGCATCAATTGGCCCATACAATATCCCATGATGCCTTCCAAATGAAGCATGACCTATCAGGCCCTTTGGAATTGCTATTTAACTGTAGCTTTGTACCTCATGAATGAAGAACAGCAAGTCATCCCTCTGCGCAAAGGTGAGCCATCTACAGACCCTGGAAACTACAGACCCATAAGTCTCACTAGTCTCATATGCAAAACTATAGAAAGAATTAGCATGGAAAATGATCAATAATGATGTAGTAAACTGCCAGACACTGGACCCAACCCAATTTGGTTTCATCAAGGGCAGGTCAAGCCTACTCAACCTGGTGGACTTCTTTGAGAAGGTCACCAAAGCAATGGATGAGGACACAATGGTTCACAATGCCTACCTTGACCTGGCCAAGGCATTTGACACAATATCCCACTTGGGAATTGTTGACAAACTCAAGAGATTAGGTACAAATCCTTAGGTCACCCAGTTGATAGCCAACTGACTCAAAGACAGGACCCAGGAATTTAGAATTGGGGAAGCCACTTCTACAAAGAGGCCAGTCACAAGCAGAGTATCTCAGGGATCGGTCCTGGTACAAGTCCTTTTTTTCATTTACTTTTCTGAAATCCAGGCTGATATCAGTGGCCTCTGACAGACTAAAATTGCAGATGATTGCAAATTAGAAGCTGTTATTGAATCCCAAATTGACACAAATGTTCTCCAGAAAGGGCTGACACAGACAAACAACTGGTATCAGAGCCATGGAGTAAAACTAAATGCCAAGAAATGCATAATAGTATCCTTTAGGAAGGCATCCACCCCAGGTAACTATCATATTGACAACACACCCCTAACAGCTGACCCAGTAGTCAGGGACTTGAGGACGCATATAAATAGTAATCTAGCCTTTTTCCATCACATATCTACAGCAGTGAGGAAATCATTCTATGTTGTGCAACTTGTAAACAGAGTATGGCATCTCGGTCCAAGGAAATCATTGTTCCACTGTATTCGGCATTCATCAGACTTATCATTGAGTACAATGCCCCCCTTGGTATGTACCTAACCAGGCATGTCCGACTGACCGAATCCATGTCTGCCTTTCTTCCCTATTATCTATGCCCTCTGTTAAATGGTGTGCATTCGCTTATTCTAGATGCCACCCAGCTTCTGAATATTAATCAAGATACACAGTTGGAAATAGGTTGGTATATGTGGACTTTGGATGTTGCATCTTTGTATACCAATATTCTTCACTGGGCTGGATTAATGGCATTGGATTATTGGCTAAATCGTTCTCTATTGTATAGCCCTGGATTCAATACATTTTTTAATCTGCTTCACAGAACATGTTCTCACTTTTATTTTAATGGAGAATGTCTTTTACAGCTTAAGGGTACTGCCATGGGAGCATCTTTTGCTTTCATTTATGTTGACCGATTTATGGGTTTTCTTGAGGAGCAGATTATTTGTGATGTTGCTCATAATATTTTTTGGAGTCCATAGATATATGGAGTAGATACCTGGATGATTGCTGGCTTGTTTTGAAGTCTGATTAAACTTATTTGGATGAGATTATAGAATATCTTCATGATAATAAATGGGGCATACAATTTAGTGTTCAGTATGATCTCTCATACATCACTTTTCTGGATGTTGTCATCTCGAAAAACAATGATGGCACTTTAAACACTACTGTGCATAGGAAAAAGCCAGAGTTTAACACATTTTTACATGCCACTAGGTGCCCCCCCCCCCCATTGTCTGCAATATCCCCAAATCACAGTTTTTAAGAGTCGATAGAATATGTTCCTCAGCTGCTGAATGTAAGACAAAGGAACTTGATGTAGTTAGAAGATTTTGTGATAGGGGGTAGAATTATAAGGAAGTTATGACCATTTAAGACTCTGTCAAAAGAGCTGATAGAACAGAGTTGTTGCAGTACAAAAAACATAAATTCAGGGATGATGCTTTCAGGCTGGTGACTAATTAAGGCAGTAATATAGGGTTTTTCAAGCGTGTTATCTACAAACACTGGGATACCCTTATGGCAGATAACAAAATATCTGAGTAAGTTCCTGCATGTTGTTTATTTTCTTACTAAAGAGGAAAAACTATTGGTAATTACTTTAATAATTTTAAGAAACACGTTAGACATAAAATGGACACACAGACAACAATAGATTGCATCCCTGGGGTGGGTTGCCAACCATGTGGGCATTGTTCTGCATGTAAGTATGTTTTAAAATCAAAAAATTTTAGATCTAGGAATACTCCCAAAGTTTTTTGATATCCTTCATTTTGGTACTTGCTGTTCTAATTGGGTAGTTTATTTAGCTACTTGCACATGTTCAGCTTTTTATCTACGACAGACGTCCAGACAACTTAACACTCAGATTTTTGAGTATATGAGTGGCATCAGAAATGTCCGCCTGTCCAATGTATTATAAAAAATTTCCAGAAACATCCTGCTGCTGTGTTTAATTTCATTATTATTGACAGGATTAATCCAGCTTCATGTAATAAGTTAGGTTGGCATGGTATCCTGAATAATATGGAATAGTCTATATTGAATGCAATACCTTCTTCAGTGTGTACCTTGCTAGACATACGAAGTGAGTGGAAATGGCCCAGCAGTTTCTAACCAAGAGGATTGTAAGTCTCTTCCCACACAGGAAAGGCTTGAAACACTAAACCCTTTGTTTGTTTTTTAAAGGCCGTTGTGTGGTGATCCTTGCCTTGTTTGAGGCACAGTAAGTGACCTCATCCTGTATCTTCATAAGTCAAATAGCTCCACTAAAACCCTAATTAAGGACTGAAGACTCCACCAGCACAAAAACAAAATACCCAGAAGTGTTACATTTGTTAACAAATATCTTCCCCTTCTGTAGAATACATTTCCTCTTCATGTTAAACAGTGAGACTTTTGAATTACAACAAGACTTACCAAATCCTAGGGCCTCTGTCCTGTTGGTTAACCATAATTTATTACATCATGTTATATTATGTTGCTTCATAACTTTTAAAATTCCTAGGGGTGGTACTGTGTCAGAGTTATTTGCAAGATCCAGATACACTACCACAGTCATAAAATTCCAATAAACTGGTCAAAGTTGACTTTCCATTAAAAATCCATGCTTTTTATATTATCATAGGAGTGTAAGTCTTGTATTTGGTCTATAAATTTAATAAATATTTCTCAAAATGGTTACCCAGTAGTAATGTAAAATAACATGCCTTCATTTCTTGACCTCACTGCTTACTACTCCTTATATATGGGGATAACCAGTGATTTTCCCACTGCTTAGGTACACTTCCCTTGTTAAGTAACAAAACTTTTGTAATGGATATGCTAATTCATCTTTTAGTCTTCATACTATATTAATCCTGAAATGATCCTGAAAGGGGCAGCCATGGTGGTGCAGTGGTTAGCATTGTCACCTCACAGCAAGAGGTTCTCTGGTTCGATCCTCGGCTGTGGTGCCTTCTGTGCGGAGTCTGCATGTCCTCCCTGTGGTCGTGTGGGTTTCCTCTGGGTGCTCCGGTTTCCTCCCACATCCCAAAGACATGCTGCAGGTGGATTGGATACTCTAAATTGGCCCTAGGTGTGAATGCGTGTGTGTGTGCCTTCTGTGGAAGGTTGGGCGCCAGGCTGGCAACTTGACACTGTAAAACTCCACTGCCAATCATGAGCGGACAGGTGATCCGCTGTGGCGACCCCTAACCGTGAAAAGCCAAAAGAAGAAGAAGACTATATTAATCCTGAAATGTTATGCAGATCCATACTACAATGTTGTTTGATACATTAGGACTGACTGGATAGTATGTATGCCTGTAATAGGATACTATGCACTGTCAAGATTCATTTATGAAGCTGTGATAATATCAGTTGTGTATCCAGAAATAGTGATAACTGCAATGTATGAATATAAAACATATGCTATTTCTATTGGTTCATATAGCCTAATCTTATTAATCTCTAGCAGGTCTAATGGATGAGGGAGTAATAGCTGAACATTTATATGTTAATATTTTAATTTTGTAATGCCAACACTTAACAGAGTGCTATACTCATAATGTCACCATTTTCAGCTCTTTCTAAATATATTTAATCTTGTTTTGTTTATATTAGTTGGAGATATCTTATAAAGCATATACATGCATTAAGCATATACATGCATTTTCGTATTCTATAATACCATTAACTTCCTAATCTACCAATATGGCATTTTGCTGTTGTTTTAACTTTTTTTTTGTTTTGTTTTTGTTAAAACAGACCTTCAAAAGGTTTAGCATACAATGTTTTTAAATAATACAAATCATGTGCACATCTTGGCCACCAGTCTTCTTGACACAAATCACCCTTTATCATTTCATAACCAATCTTTTTATACTTATATATCATAGGTCTGGAGCTTATTCTGGTGTGAAATAATATACTGAATATTATTGCAGTATGATCAGGTGTTTTCAATGTTTCTCTGACCTTAATGCTACTTATGATTTGTAATCCAGGAAGCTCCTGCACTCCACCAAGCCAGCGGAATCACGCACAAAAGCAGCAATAAAACTAAATACATATTATATAAAAATTAAAACATTATCGAGTTAGGCACTTTCACCATCTCATATACAAGACTTCATCAGAATTAAAAAAAAACAGCAGCAATATAAATGTAATTAGTTACCTCAATTAATCAATTAAATCACTTTTAAAAGCACAGTATATTTAAATTGGTCCTAATTGTGAATAACAGTATCAAAATAAATAAGTAAAAAACATAAATGAAGGTATATGTACAAAAAATTATTCAATATTACATCATTGCTAAATAGAAAAATCATTATTTTGCAGCCCTCATATTTAAAAATGAGTAAATACAAATCATATCATTTAACCACACTGGTCTATGTAAGAATTTTTATTAGGTAAAATGGAAATGTCACTGTGCAAAAGAATATATGAGCAGGATATTAAAAAAAAACACAATAAAAAGAATGGTCTTTATAAACATTCCATATCCTGTGAAGGCTTTACTAAGTTGTTTTTGCTATCTTAAAAGTAGTTAGCAGACACCTGGGGGTGGGGGATTTTGGGAGAACAGCCTGGAGTATAAAGAACTATTATGGCAGCTAAGCTTGAAAGCCAATTAACCACTGTTGATTGGTGGTTATGAATGTTGAAATGTATAATAACTCTATTGAATCAATGTTAAGTAATGAAGAAGAGTATGAGGAAGTAAGTCTCTATAGAGTTTATCAGAGTTGTAATTACATTCACATGTGTTTATACAAACATCTTATGGAAGGTTCCATTGATTTTGATTTATATCAGTTTTTGTATGTGGAAAAGCCAAAGATAGGTATATTATTTGGTATACCAAAGATACACAAAAATTTGACTAATCCACCTTTTAGACCAGTGGTTTCATCCCCCCCCCCCAGGAGTACTAAAGTTATTTATGTGTCTTTGGATTTTATTTTTAATCCATTGGTAAAAGAGCTCAAAACATATATCAAAGATTTATGGGACTTTTTAATCCAAGTAAAAGATTTTCATATGGATACAGTGACTAGTAAATATGACAATGTGTTTATTTTGACAGTAGATGTGGTATCATTATATATGTGCATGTCCCAAAATGATGGCATAGAAGATTTAATGTTACTAGTGTGACCACTAGCAATATTAGATTGCATTGTTCTTTATTAGAAATATTACTTGATAATAATTATTTTTTGTTCAACAACAGGTATTATAAGCAGAAAAAATGTATAGCCATGGGGTCTAGAGTTGCATTAGCATTTTCCAATTTAATTATGGGTTGGTGGGAAAATGAGGCTTTAATCAAGGTGGTTACAAACCATGGTGTTATTTTTTTATAAAAGGTTTGTTGATAATGTATTGTTTATATTTCCTGAAAACATTAAGGTGGATAAATTTATGGATGCATTGAATTCCAGTTCAACTTTCTTACGATTTGTTATGGGTGAATTCATAGAAAAAAAACACCTTTTCAAAAAGTTATTTACATTATAGGTTCATAGGTAGGTACTAGGCTATCTGCCCGAGGACATTTATAAGCCTAGCCAGAGTGTGTCAGCTTTTGCCACCCCATTGATTAATTAACTGAGCTTCTGTCAAGAAGAACCATTGAAGTGATCCCAGGGGTGTATTTTCTGTTATCCATCCACTCATCAAGCTTTCTCTTGAAGAGTATTAGTGAGGGGCTCTGCCTAATGTAGTTAGGAATTTTGTTCCAAAGCATGGGGAGTCTCTGTGACAGGAATCTATCCCTCCAACATGTTCTATTTATTATTGTGGCAATGTTTAGTTCACTAGAGTGAGTGGCTCGCAGTGACTTGGATTTCTTTAGGTGGAGCATGTCCATCAATTCTGAGTTGGACATGGCTTTGCAAGTCAGGCAGAGATCACCTCTGAATAAGTGATATGCCACTGAGTACAGCTGGAGTTTTTCCAGTCGGGCTGCATAGGACATATATTTGAGACCAGTAATCCTCTTGGTGAGGTACTTTGGTGGTCTTTCCAGCTGTTGGGAAGTGTCTTGTGAGGTACATCCCAAATGGGGCATTGTACTCTATGATAGGTCTGATGAGTGACGAGTAGAGGGGCACTATAACTTCTTTATTTTTAGATGCGAACCCTTTAGTAATTAGATGGGCTACATAGAAAGATTTCCTAACTACTTTGGCAATATGATTGTCAAAGGAGAGATTACTATCTACCTGGGTCCCCAGATCTCTTACTACCTCTTCTGTATTAAGGGGGCTGCCACCTATGTGGTAATTCATGGGTGTTTTGTTTTTTCCCAAACGGGATGACTATGCATTTTTTGGAATTTAGCTTGAGACCATGACTTTGACACCAGGTGTCTGTCTCAGTAAGGCCTTTTTGGAGAATGTCTGTGTCAGCCAGTGAGTGAATTATGGCTCCCATTTTACAGTCATCAGTGAACTTGGTTAGCCATAGTCCTCATGTATTTGCCTGTACTTCTGAGAAGTATATGCCGAACAGTAGGGGACCCAGGACCGAGCCTTGTGGGACACCACTTGTGACTGGTTTAGAGTCGGACCTGGAGCCTGCTATTCTTACCGTGTGAGTTCTGTCTGTAAGCCATTTGGCAACCCATCTTGTGACGTAGGGGTTTATGTTCAGGCTGATGAGTTTTTCTATAATTCCCGAGTGGGGAATGTTGTCAAAAGCCTTGGCGAGGTCAAGTTAGGCTGTGTGAACTACCTTCCCCTCATCTATGGCCTTGGTGACTGTCTCAAAGAAGTCAACCAGGTTTAGTAGGCATGATCTGCCCTTAACAAAGCCGAACTGGGTCGGGTCAAGTGTTTGGAGGTTCCCAATGTCTTTGTTAATGAGTTCCATGATGATGCACTCCATAGCCTTGCAGACCAGGCTAGTCAGACTTATGGGGCGATAGTTACCAGGGTCAGTTTTGACACCTCCTTTGTGGAGCAGAATAACCATTGCTGTTTGCCATTCTATGGACACGTAGCCTGTGGAGCGGCTGAGGTTGAACAGTGTGTTTAGGTGGGGGGTTAGTTCGTTCTGTAGTTCATGCAAGAGGCAGCCTGGGGCACCATATGGCCCCATTGATGCTGTGCTTTTGGCTTTTGAAAGGGCTGTTTTCACCTGTGCATCTGTCATTTCTGGGACACTACACTTTTCCAGTATTGTTGTGGGCCCTTTTGGGGGAGAGAGGGGGGTGAAGTTTGCACTGAATCTATCTGCCAGGATGTTGGCAATATCAGAGGGTTCAGTATATTTTGTGCTATTTTGCACTAGCTCAGAGCATATCTGCGAGTTGCCACTTAGATTCTTGGCATAGCTAAAGATGGCATTGTGGTTATCTTTTGAATCCTTGGCTGTTTTTCTTTCAAAGTTAGCCTTGGAGGATTTTATGAGGGACCTTAGTTTCTTACTGATACTGATCAGGGATTTCTTTCCTTCTTGGGATTTGCTTTTTTCTGAACTAGTTTCCTCCTTCTATTGTATAGCCTGTTTCTGGCAAGGGTCCACCAGACTGGTTTCCTTCTCTTAGGGGAGTGAGTTTTGGTTTTGCTAGGGATGGCATGATCCATGCATCCTTGTAGGTGCTCATAGAGTGCATTTGTAAAGGTTTCTGCATCTTGGGCAGCGTTATGCTTTAGCGTGGGGGCTGTGAAACTTACCACCTCTGTCTTAAGTAAGGTGAAGTTTGCTTTAGAAAAGTTTTTTACTGTGGTTCCTTAGTTGGGGGTGGTGGTGGGGTGTGGACATCCAGAGTGATTAGTTTATGGTCTGATCTAACCAGTGATGGGTTGACCTCTGGTGTGGAAAACCTGTCGCCCATGTTGGTGATGACCAGGTCCAATATGTTTTCACCTCTGGTAGGGGAGTTTACCAGCTGATCCAGGGCATTTGAGTTGATAAATTCCAGGAAGCGCTGGACCTGGGAGTTTGTACTTAAGTAGTTTTCCCAGTTAATGGTAGGGTAATTGAAATCACCCAATATCAGGGTGTTCAGTAGGACCTTCATGTTTTCCAGTGTCTCCAGAAAGGTGGAGTGGTGGTCCTGGGTCATGGAGGGTGATCTGTAGCAGGCCACAATTTGCATTGCAGATTTGCCTGATGTTAGTTGCACATGGATGATCTCAGAGGTATCATGCTGTGCCACTAACCTGGATGTGTAGGTATCCTTGATGAATATGGATTCATCCCTTCCTTTTGTGTTTCAGTCCATGTTCTGTGGCCGAAATGTGTGGTATGAGTTGTAGCCCAGTAGTGCTGGGGTGCTCTGTGGAGCCTTGAACCAGGTTTCAGTTACTGCACAGATGTTGACGTTCTCCATACTGAGGAGTGCTTCGACTGCATGCATTTTGAGATTTAAACTCCTGGCATTGAGTAGCATAACCCTCATTTTTTATTTGTGCTGTTTATGGAGGTGGGTTTGACTTTTGACCCTTGCCTAAAAAAGGCACTATGGGGGCAGCAAGATCCTTGGCCAGTATTCGAAAGCCTAGGGGTGACAGGTGCAAGCCGTCTCTTGTGAAGCAACGAGGCCTGTGGAGCATGTCGTCCCAGGCTGACAGACACTGGATCCCCTTTGAATGACACCAGAAGCTTAGCCAATTGTTGAAACTGATCATTTTTTCTTTATACTGCGGTATCATTCTTGGTAAGGGAGGATGCTACTCAGGGTCAGAGTCATACCCACCTGGGCTACATGCCACTGTGCCTCTTTTTTCTCAACTATATTTTTATATCAAGAACAACATATCTAGAGGCCAATTTATTAGGGCCTCTAAGTTGGCTAGTAAGGATGAAGGTTAATTAGATGAAGTGAATTTTATTATATCATTATTTTTGGAAAGAGGATATGATAAGACACATTTGTATAAGGTAGCTGATGAAATTAAGTCGAAAAGATATAGTCATCTTCTACATATTGTTAAATATGGTTTTAATTTGAGAGAGGCAACAAGAGGGGTGGCATCTTGCAATAATGATCTTTTGGTAATTCCTCTGTGTGCTACTGAAATGAACATTGATCGTTCTAAAATTTGTAAAATCACCACTACAAACTGGAAAATAACAGAGGGCAATTGTGAGTTAGTAACATTGTTTAGCAACAGACCCCATTTTGAATACACCAAAAATAGAACTTTAAAGAATTTGCTGGAACATGATAGTATCAAAATTAATCTACCAGATAGTAGTAAAGGAAATGGGATCTACAAATGTAATAATTGTTCTGCATGTAGATTTATTTTAGAAAGACCATATATTGAGTTGAATCATTTAAATTATACTATCAGGGTCCCAAGGAGGCTTACTTGTGATATTATAGGTGTAATATATATACCTCGATGCTCAGATTGTCCGGCATTTTTTGTCAGAATGACAACCAGAAGTTTGGAGAAACATATAAAAGAACATTTATATGACATCAAAAAGAAAGACACTAACAGTGCTCTTTATAGACATGTTTTGGCTTGTAATAATTATAAAATGTTTCTTTTTTCAGTGTTAGAGTTTGTCCCTAAAGACATGTGAGTTAGGGATTTTAAAAATATAGTTGAGAACAAAGAGGCACAGTGGCAAATCAGATTAAATGCTGATCAATGTCTTGGTCTTAATGATATGGTCAATATAAAATGCTATTTGAAAGATAGAAGTCCAGTTATAAATGTTCAGTATGATTTTAAATAAGTGAATTTATTTGTATATGTTTTAAGTGTATGGCATTGTTTTAAGAGTTTAATTATTTAATTGAATAATTAATTTCATTGTTTGATGTTTGTATATAAAGATTATATGGTCAGGTGTTAGAGTTTTTCTGAAGAAGTCATGGTTGTGATGAACGTGTTGGAATAAAAGTTTTAAGTGCTAAAACAGGAAGTCGGGAGTGTCAGAGAAGTATGTAAGAGTGGTACAGGATATGTACGAGGGTAGTGTGACATCAGTGAGGTCTGCAGTGGGAGTGACAGATGCGTTTAAGGTGGAGGTGGGATTACATCAAGGATCAGCTCTGAGCCCTTTCCTATTTGCAATGGTGATGGACAGGTTGACATACGAGATCAGACAGGAGTCCCCGTGGACTATGATGTTTGCAGGTGACATTGTGATCTGTAGTGAGAGTAGGGAACAGGTGGAGGAGACCCTGGAGAGGTGGAGATATGCTCTAGAGAGAAGAGGAATAAAGGTCAGCAGGACTAAGACAGAATATATGTGTGTGAATGAGAGGGAGGATAGAGGAATGGTGAGGATGCAGGGAGTAGAGACGGCAAAGGTGAATGAGTTTAAGTACTTGGGATCAACAGTTCAGAGTAATGGTGAGTGTGTAAGAGAGGTGAAGAAGAGAGTACAGGCAGGATGGAGTGGGTGGAGAAGAGTGTCAGGAGTGATTTGTGACAGACAACTATCAGTAAGAGTGAAAGGGAAGGTCTACAAGAGGGTAATGAGAGCCTATGTTATATGGGTTGGAGACAGTGGCATTGACAAAAAGGCAGGAGTCAGAGCTTGACATGGCAGAGGTGAAGATGTTAAGATTTGCACTGGGTGTGACGAGGATGGACAGGATTAGGAATAAGTATATTAGAGGGTCAGCCCAGGTTGGAAGGTTTGGAGACAAAGCCAGAGAGGCAAGATTACGTTGGTTTGGATATGTGCTGAGGAGGGATGCAGAGTATATTGGGAAAAAGATGCTAAGGATGAAGCTGCCAGGTAACAGGAAAAGAGGAAGGCCTAAGATAAGGTTTATGGATGTAGTGAGAGAGGAGATGCAAGTGGTTGGTGTGACAGAGCAAGATGCAGAGGACAAGAAGAAATGGAAACAGTTGATCTGCTGTGGTGACCCCTAATGGGAGCAGCCGAAAGAAGAAGAAGAAGACTGCTGGTGGCTTTTATATTTTTGTTGTTTTTGTCTACCTGAGCCATTGTTGTTATTTGGTGTTATTCTAAATTATTTGGCATGGTAGTGGATGATAATCTTAAATTCAACCTGCATATACAAAATTGCATTAAGAATTCAGCAAAACCCAGGGGTGCTTTATACAACCAAAACTTTTCTTATCAATTCAACTAAAGTTACATTTGCCACTACTTCCTCCTTCCCTCACTATTTTATGACTCTCCCATTCTTACTAACCTCCAGGCATCATAAAATGAAAAACTTGAATAATGTTATAATAAAGTGGCTAAAGCTGCATGAAATATCTCTTTCAGAACCCATCTCTGTATAGTACTAAAAAGTCTAACTTGGTTAGAACAACTAACATATACTCAGTTTCTTACCACCTATAAAATATCCAGCATCTGTCTGCTTGCCCAGCACTAAATGCCATTCTACTCAACTATGTTCCCAGTCTGTCATTATGATCCAGTGACCAAAACTTTCTCTCCCCACAAACCTATCAAATCTGCTGGGCATAGGCTGTACTCATACTATGTTGCTTAGACCTGGAACTCCTTACCTATACCCATCAGTTCAATACCTTCCCTCAAGTTTGCTTAATTATTTGATAATATTGTCAATATGGCATTTAAAATTCAAATTCTTATCTACAGTAATGCCCAAATCCTTGTTTGTCTCAGCCCTCACAGTCATGTGGTTACCATGTAATAATACCTATCAGTATATGTGTGGCCAGTGGAGATCTGCTTTGTTTTATCCTTACTAACCAGGATGTTAGTTTCATTAGCCTATGTGAACAAACCCAAAAAATAATTTTGCAGTATGACGTGGTCCTTCATTTTAGTGATCTTTTCATATTTTTGGATTGTCAGCTCAAAGAGAATATCTGAACTGTAGAGATTAAAGAGTTAAGGACCAAGAATTGATCCCTGTGATACACCTTGTGCATATTTCATAATTTCAGCCTTATGTATCTGGTAATTAACCTGCTATACTCTGCCAAACTATTTGTTAGTCAAAGGCTGATCCATAGAGCTAAAACTTTGAAATATGCATTCTCACCAGTTTCTGTATTAATAACTTATGAACCACCTACATGAAGGATGAACTAAAATCAATAAAAGTTACAGCTTTTTCTTCAGTGGCTGATGTGACATCATTATGGAAAAATTAGGTTTACTATGAAAATGTGGAATGGCAGTTATGCGAAACTGGGATGGTCGAATGCATGGTTCCCAGTTTCCGTAACTCCTATCTGAAAATGTTCAAATGCATCTTAGCAAATGCTAGTGTGCATTTGCTCATATGAAGTCGACATTCTGATTAGAGATCGCACTACAGTGAGGATTGGGAAATTTACCCTATTCCTCACTGTAGTGCGATCTTGGAGTTTGTATATATAATATTCAGGGGGAAGGGGGCACAACCCCTCACATGGGGGTGTAGGGAGGATTGCCCCCCTGCAAAACGTAAGTAGAGAATCACCGGAAGATAAGGTATCTTAGGTAATGTTGATAATATCAAATTGTGAACTATCGACATTACTGCTGTCATCATATTGATGAAATAACTGTTTTTATTTTCGACTAAGAAAATACATGGAGAGCTGTCTCTTGATTTTGATAGTAAACCAAAAAAATCAGTTGAGTGTTGTCACTTGAACTATTCCTCTTGTAAGTGTGTTGATATATACTGAGCATACCTACATTTTTTAAGTCTTCTGGTAAGTTTTGAAGAATAAATGTCTGCATATTTTTTTTCCAAAATAGGAGGCAGGCAGATTGGCCTGTAATGTTTCAACTTTCAAGGAGAAAATTCTGCCTAAGGACAAGTATTATCATGGTAAATTTCCAGTCAGGCTAGAATTTCTGCCTTCTTGAAACAATGTGAAGATATTAATCTTCAGTGGTGTTGTAAAATGGCTTGTAATCATCTTTAGATCTTTGTTATAGAGCCCATCTATCCTCATAACTTTTTTGTAGTCTAATCTGTCTAGGGCATTTGTAACAATGTCATCAGAAAATCTTAAGGATCTACTTTGAGTGCATGTAATAAGTTTAAAAACATTATCATGGCCTTCTCTATACCATTTGGCAAAGTACTCAGTGAAGCGTCTGAGTAAGGATCCTGGTCCTTTATTACTACATTGTATAGTACTCATTGAAAAGTCTGAGTACAGTATCCTAGTCCTTTATTACTAGATAGTATACACTGAAATGGTCTGTACTGGAAAGATTATCCTTCCCTTTCCTAACATGCTTAAACATCTCTTTTAATGCCATTGATATTCTCAATAAGTCTTTCTTCAAACAAGTCTTCCTTGTGTTACATCTTTAGATTTGTTTATCAAACTTATTTATTACCTTCTTAAAAGTCTTACTGCTTCCATTTCTCTACTTATTTTAGAATTTTATTTATTTTACAGCCCCCACATAACATAAATGACATATTCCAACCACAAGGCACTATTACATCAGAGAAAGAGGCAATAGTTTATTTTATGACAAAACCAGTCATCTTTATAATGAGTCAGTACAGTCTATTTTTTTTCGCAGTGTCTTTTTCATTTAAATGGGTAGCCATTATGACATTTTTAGGGTTCCCTTGTAAAGAAGATGTATTTATTTCACTTAATGGTCTTTAGATCTGCCAGGGTCTACAGTTTAGTTCTTCAGTGCAGTTACCTTCTGTTTGGAAACTACATTTTCTCCATGCGCCTACACAGGTTTTGATGGGTAATCCAGTTTCCTCCCACATCCAAAAGACAGGCTGTGGCTATATTGCAAATCATCCATTCTGCCTGTAGGTGTGCATGCCATGTGTTAGTATAGCAATAACCCACGCCTGGGTGTGGGTAATGCGGGATTTAACCACGGCGGGCGTGGTTTGGTACCAAACAAAGACAACCGTGGTTAAATCCCGCATTACCCACACCCAGAAGTGGGTTATTGCTATTATACAATGACATTATTTAAGAAAAGAAATAATTACTTTTCTTAAATAATGGCATTGTATAATGCCTCTTTGCTGCCCTTCCGCAGCTGTCTGGTATTCCGCGGCAGTTCTGATGTACTGCGCATGCCTACGCAGTACATCAGAGCTGTGGGCAAAAGCAACGGAGAACGAAAGATCTCTGTTGCTTTTTACTGTTTCGCTATGTTAAATGGGTTTAACATAGCGAGACAGCTTTAAAATAAGCAACGGAGATCTCCGTTACTTATTTTAAAGCTGTCTCGCTATGTTAAACCCATTTAATATAGCGAGACAGGTTTAAAAAAAAAAGCAACGGAGATTGCAAGATCTCCGTTGCTTTTGACACACTGTGTCGATATGTTAAAGAAGTTTAACATAGCGAGACATCTTTAAAAAAAGCAACGGAGATCTGCGTTGCTTTTTTTAAACCTGTGTCGCTATGTTAAACTCTTTTAACATAGCGAGACAGTGTTTTATACTAACGGAAAAAGTCCGGGCGACCGGACCTTTTTCCGTTAGTATATTGAGGGATTTACAACGGGCATGCTGGTTGGGTTGGCCAATCAGCGTGCACGTTTTAGAGGAAGAATTGTATAATAACTATACTTGTACAGGACTAGACTGGCATCCCTTTTGGATCTGGTTTCTGTGTCTTTCACCCATTGATGGGATAGACTGTGGCTCCTTTGTATGCTGGAAATGCATAGACTGGGTAATTGGAGATTACTAAATCTACAGTTATGAAATTAAGTGTGCTCATGCAACCAATTTATTATATTTCCATTTGTTTCTTTCTTAAAATTTTACGCATTCCTGCGAAGTTTAATATAGCTTCTTGGTCTACAGTTCAAAGTAAGAACAACTTCTGTTTTAAGAATTTAATTGCCATTTCACTAACTTTCCCAAGTTCAAGAGCTGTCTATGTGTAGAATGTCTTGAAAGCCTGTTGTTCTTAAACCGACTAAGCTGTGTGACATGCTGTAGCTGTGATACACTCCCGATAATGTCTAAATTAGAAGAGCTATGTAATGTACTATATATATTAAATATACTGTATTTAAAGACTGTAATAAATTAATTGTGTCAGCTTAGAGCTATTTCTCAAGGATTGCTGCTAAAGCAAGAATTATATACTATGTGCCTGCTACAATAACTGTTTTAAATACTGCAAGTGAAGCTTGTACTACATGACATCAATGTATATTTGTAGTATTCAGGGGTCCAAAAAACTAACATTCCAGCTTTTGATTTGTTTAACTTTTTTAATCCTACTGTTGCTCAATATCATTATTTAATTCACTGAGAAATGCATTTTCAAAAACTGGGATCTCTTGAATTGTCTGTTTTGTCTTATGTCACTCTATGCTATAATGTTATGTATTTACTTACCACTCAAGCTCCACTTGTCTGAAATTCCAAGGGACTCAGCTTCTTACATCTAAGAATATGGCCTCACTTTCCACATTATGAATCAGAATTCTTTGCTTCAAACTTAACACCATTCTACAATCTAAAGAAGCTTTTATTTATTATTTTAGCCTTTTATTTGGTCATTTACCAATCTAATTTTTTTTTATTTTCAATGTTTTATTTATTCCTCAGACTCAAACTCAGAGTGCCATTAACTTTCACATTTTTTACAAGTGTGCACTATTTCTTTTCTTCTCCTGGTAAATACACCCTGTTTTTGCTGTAACCTGGAATACATGTGCCAGTACCTTGAACCAGTCCCCCCTCCCATTGATCTACAAGTGAAGAGCAAAAAAAAAAAAACTTTACTGTCTTAAGCTTATTGCTACATAATGGACATTCTTCAGCCCCGTTCCTGCCCAGTCATTCAGGTCCCATTTCTATCCCCTGCCCCCAAACCTCCTCCATTTTATTAAAAAAATATTTTCTTTTTCTTCTTATAAACTGAAGCAAAATGCTTTCTACAAATGTAGTACACAGTTGCTCTAGTTTATACCCTGCCTGCACGAAGTACTACAGCTGATGGGTTTTTAGTTAAAATTTTTTTTTTTACTTTAAACTGTAGCAAACATATACGCGCGCGCGTGTGTGTGTGTGTGTGTGTGTGTGTGTGTGTGTGTGTGTGTGTGTGTGTGTGTGAGTGTGTGTGTGGTGTGTGTATGGTGTGTGTGTGTGTGTGTGTGTGTGTGTGTGTGTGTGTGTGTGTGTGTGTGTGTGTGTGTGTGCATGTGGGTGTGTGTATGCATAGACAGATAGATACAGACAAGTCACCTCAACAATATTCCTGCACTGAAGGGATAGTACTGTAGCAGTGTTTAGTCACAGTTTCTTCCAAGCACAGAATGCCTCCCTTCCCTTCCCTTAGATAATAAACATTTTCTAATTAAGTCCACATCTGATGTTTGACTTTTATCAAGTAATACGCATGGAGAGAAACACCAGGCATGCTCAGTTCACCTAACATCCATACTGGCAATCATTTAATGATGAACAAGGGATTCCAGTTTATTTCACATGCATTCCCCAAAGTGAAACTACTTTCTAACTGAATATTTTACTGTGATCACTAACTTTTTCTGATATTCATTCTCTTAACCTAGACTGCAGTGATTTTAAATAAATTAACCAATGTTCTGGAGTATATAAGGTATTAATTACTACAGCCCCAGATTTTACTGGTGTCTTCCCAATATGAAGACAGAAACAGTTTTACCTCTCAGACTACATCTGCTCTATATGATGATTTATTTTAAATGTATGTCTCCAAACCTATAACTATTAAATAGAAACTGCAGTAAAGGCCCAGCTAAGCTAGAGTCTCAACTGGTTATACCATAAACCTCCTGTAGTGTAGTCCAATGCAAATGACCTGGATTTAGGGGTGGACAAGTGTTTATTTTTTTAGGTCTGAAAATCATATTTTTATAGTTTTAAAATTAAAAAAGGAATTCTAGGAAAACTGAATTATTTTAGTATCATATGTTTTGGCAGTAGAGTCTGAAGTCACCAGTCACCAGTAGAATGTGGGTTAAAGAGAGAATAAGCAAGCAATAATGCCTGACAGGGTATATGTTAATGTGTAATTAACGCCCACCCAGGGGAGAAAAGAAGACAAAAGTAACACTGATCTTTGAAATTGCTACACCCAGTGGCTACAGTATCTTACATTCGTACTGACACAAAGTCATAAAATACCGGGATTTGCAGCCAGAAATGAGGGCGATGTGGAAGATGCCCAGGCAGTTCGAACAGTAGTAGGAGCAACAGGTCTTATAAAAAAGAATTTACGGTCGTACTTAGACATGTTACCGATACATATAACTCTATGTGCAGCAAAGATGACTTCTGGCTAACATCAAAGACTAAAACAATACTAATTTTGTAAACTTTTATCATACTTTGTCTTAGGAATGGGGTCCATTACCTTTATGGTATTAGAAACCCAAAAGACTTATAGAAATTAAAAAAGGAACTCATGATTGTTTAATGCTATTAACAAAGAAAGCCTGGGACAAAAGGAGGTTGATACAAATAGAATATTAATATTGTTTGTGTCTTTCGACTTTTCCCGGTTAGGGGTCACCACAGCGGAACTCTGGTCCACTAATGGTTGGCAGTAGAGTTTTTACGTGCTGGCTTGCTGGGCCTAATGCACAACCTTCAACGAAGAAATGCATGTTCATGCATGTCGCCACACGGAAGATGCTCTAACTGAGAATTGAACGGGCAACATCTAACTGTGAGGCGACAACGCAACCGCAGCACCACATAATAATGTTGAATTTAGATAATTTTACAGTTTTTAACTTTAAATTCTAAGATTTTAAATAAAGGGCTTGCTATTGAGCTGGATTCTATAAACTTCACGGAACTTGGCAGACTGTGCCGAGTTTTGCTCAAGATTTGCAGATAACCAAGTAATATGCAAATATGCCTCAGTCTAGAGAGAATACCTCAGTGCAAAGCAGACATACCAGCAACATCAGCACAACCACAATCAGTCAAGTAAAATATATATTCAAGGAAAAATTGTCCATAAAGTAATACATGTATGTGAATTACCAAGGTTTACAAGTCCAATGGAACTTTCAGTAATATGTGGAAAGTAGTAAATGAAAAGAAATGTGCATCAGCTGTTATGTCTGTAAAGTGACAAATATCAGCAAACAATTACTGATATTGTCATAATACATAGACAGACATATACAATTACATCCATCACAATTTGCGGAATTAAACATGATCTACAAAATTTCCAATAAAAAATTAATTAAGTAAGGTGAAGAACAAGCATGGCCACATCACCATGGCTAACAGTAGCTAACAATGGATGTGGGACACGTGGGGGATACAAGTGGACACACAAGAGGAAGAGGAAGGCAACAGACAGAAGCGGCGGGGTATTTTTTTGTTTTGTTTTTTTGTGGGAATAGCCCCATTTTTTTTCTGTTTACTTTTTTTTTTTTTTTTTGGAGAATAGAATGAATGGAAGAGACAGAGAAAGAGGTGCTGGGCAAAAGAACAGGTATAACAAATATTACAAGGGTCAAGGTTAGTAATTCACGTAAAGGGTAGATAAGGTATATAGACAGCACACACATATAGACTACACATGGGTAAAGGAAAAATAACAAACAGGGTAGTGCTGCATACCAGCCATGGTGCAACAAAAATGACATACCAATGCACAAATCAGTCCTGAGATGTTGCAAACAGTTATACCAGAATCAGTATGGCCAATGGTAGGTATGTGTCAGAGAATACTAAATGGGGGATGATGTCATTGCAGAACACAATGGATATTGAAGGCAATAATCCATTAAGCTCTCAGCAGTGCAAGTGTAAGTCAAGCAATAGGAAGGATGATCACATCCATGCAGGGAAATGCAAGATCAGACAAGCAGAGGACAGACTGGAACCTCAAACCCTGCATGTGAAAGGCAAACAACTATGTACAGTGCCAAATAGCAGTAATGGAGCAAAAGTTTAATGTGGCTGTGTAATAAACAAATAAGTGCACACATCACAAACAAATGAGAAATGGCATCCATATGTCAGATACACATTCTATGCCAGAAGCACCACAGATGTCAGGAGTTCAAGTACACAACATAGATGTGTGACATGCAATGCCATTACAAAAGCAAAACAGAAAGAAGACCCATCACACATACCCAACCAACAACATAGAATATGAAGGAAATAGTGATACATATATGATAAATGGAAGCTAGAAAATGCTAGCCTGTGCATAGGCAGGAAGCCTAAGAATGTGCAGATAATGCACATCTACAATAGAGAGAAGATGAAATCAGCAAGAAAAGAAAAGTAGTTTTGCTGAAACTGAAGTCAGCTTCCAGTCTTGGTGAGTATCTTCACATGGTGGACCCTGTTTTCACAAATTTGCACCAAGATGACACTGATATATCAATTGCATTATATATAGCATATATCTTGGCGAGAGGTAAGTTCAAAAATAAAAAGGACAGCTGGGTGCACAAGTCCCAGGATAAAAAAGTACCTAATCCTGGTGTGCACACTGGTGCCAGGACTGGAAAAAATGGCAGTGTAGAATCTAAAGATCCAAAATATTCCTACAATGGGGTTAAGCCAGGCTCAGGGGGAATATCTTATTTTAGTTCTTTATGTGGTCAGTTACAAACAGCCTCCTATCCACTGTCCGGATGAAGCAGGGGCCTGGATTCGCCCCTGTTGTAGAAAGATGTAGTGGCCATAAAAATCACAAACTAATAAGCCAAAAAAGAGCCAAAAAGATGATAGAATGGACTATTGAGGATAAGAAAAAAAGTATATATTATTACTATTATGCAAGAAGCCCAGAATTTCCAGATATAAGATATACGAAAAGATTAAGACAAAAATTAGAGGAAAGAGAAAATACTTGCACAAGAAAAACTGTCAAAAGCTTCACATATAAAGTTATGTTCATTAGTACAAAATAATCCAATAAAACATTATACAAACAAAGACACTTTGGGCCACCTGGAAAAAGAAGCGAGAGAGGAAGTGTGAAAAATATAAAGAACACAATCCAGAGATTTTTGAAAGGTATAAAAAAATATGGACATGGTCAAGAAAAAGAGATCTGATATAGTGCAAATATTTATGCAAAAGAGAAAGCCAAACTAATCAATACAAAAAAGTAGCTCCAAGATATTTGAGGGGGAATACAGACAAAGGCACCCAGATATGAAAAAGTTCACAATACAAAAAAATAAGAACACAAAGGGGGGATGTAGAACAGAAGATTAATAAGGCAGAAGTTAAACAAACACAAACTGAAGTTATGGAATACCTGCTAACTGAAAGAATTAGTGTAGAATATCTAACACGGGTCATGTCACAGCATGATGGAACAATTAATCCCCAAATTAAAGAGACGTAGATGGAGCAGGAGACATCTGAAGAAGAAATATGGACATGGGAAAGAAAAAGAGATTGATATGATGCAATATTTAGGCAAAGAAGAAAGCAAAACTAATCAATACAAAAAACAGCACCAAAATATTTAAAGAGAGGTACAAGCAGAGGCACCAGGACATGGAAAACAAGTCGCAATACAAAAAAATAAAAAAACAAAGGAGGCAAAAAAAAAGGACTAGTAATAGGGAATTTAAAGGAATATCAATTGAAGTCAGGGATGTCAGGAGGCATACGCACTGTACTGATTTCAGTACAACTTCTTTAGAAGAGGGGGTAGCTTTTTTTTTAAAAAAAAATGTACGTACATATTTTTTTCTTTTTTAAACAGCATTGGCTCCTTTAAGGAAAATACCAGCCAGTCGGAAGTGAGCTCACGTCATGTCTGGCTGGCTGCAAGCAGGAAATGTGCAGTCGTGAGTGAGTGGAAGACAATTGCAAACAAATTATCAGGAATGTGTAAATGCCCCCACATAATACACCTGCTGGCTATAGGTGTTCAGGCTCAAACCCTGTACCTTTGCTTCAGGGTAAGAAGAGCCTAAAGTCCCTAACCACCACCATTTCTGAACTTTGTTCAGATTTGTTTTTCTAATGGTTGTGAGCTATGGTGAGAAGTGAGAACTGAAGTTGTATTTCCCCCATTATTGTTTTTGTTGTGTGTCCAGGTTTTTTGTGCTAAGGTGTAAAGTGAGAACTGAATTTGTATTCCCTCATTATTGACTTTGTTTGTCCAGGTTTTTTGTGCTAAGAGGTTGAGAGCTATCTAAATGATAGCCATTAAGCTTGTCTTCCTATTTTTCAAACTGCTGATTTAGCATAGTGGTATGTTACACTGACTGTAATGCATATGGTTCTGGGTTCAAGACATGCATGCTGATAACACAGCATTTTATTCTAGCAACTTTCCAAAATTATACAAGCAATGTTTAAAATGTGTCCCTGGTTTTTGGGCTTTTGCCCCCCCCCCCAATAAATGTTGGCTTTTTCCAGATTTCTTGTGCTGCAAAGTTCAGAGATACAGCTGAGTGTCAACATTTTACAAGGAGCTGAGAGCTGCAGGGGTACTAAAGTTTAATGCTGCTTATGCTAAGTTGGCTTGTACTGTTAATAGCACAACAGGTAGTATACTTGCATTTGATGCAGAAGGCCACAGTAGGTAGATGCATTGCTGATACTGTACTGTGTTGTAAAGGGGGGTGGATGCTGTAGTCTGTTTTGGCAAAGATATCTAGTAGTAACTATGAACCTGTTAACAGTTTGCCATTCATTCCTTATTGCAATATTACTAGCGTATCATTGTTTTTAATGCAACATAGGCAATTTATTCCTCAAGGGCAACAGGTACTTTATTTGTAGATGAAACCATGAAATATAAAGTTGTTTGCTAGCAGCAGCCTCTTCATTAGTTACAGATTTCTTTAATGTGGAATTATGTAGATGGCTTTTACTAGTTCAGAGATTGTGCATATTTACTGATACTGGTAGACTGTAGAAGTTTGAGTAGACTTTTATGATGGAAATGTTATGAATCGGGCTGTTTTGTCATTATTGGTGCATGCATTTTGTTTCATTGGTTACTGGAAAAATGTTCAAAACAATAAATTTAAAACGCTCTCTAACAACTATACTGTATTGTACAAGGAATATAATTTAATACAATCAGGAAGGTGTATCAAAGAGCATGTGTATATTTCATGTGCAAGGGGCCTATGGTTTGAAAACAGCCCAAAGTTCATCTTTATCTGCCACTGGCAAAATGTATTTTCTTTGAATGTGTGTTTCAATGCTATTTCAATGAATGTGAGTTTCAAGGGCAGAGAAGTTTTAATGCTAACTTTAGTTTCATTGTGAGACTGCATTGCTTTGTTTAGCAGATATTTATTGGTGTTTGTGCTGTAAAATGCAAAATAAAACTTTTCTGGCAAATCATTTAGGAATGAAGTACTAAATAATGACCGACGTTAAGTTTCAGATGTCATAATCTTCAGAAAAATGCATGCTAAAGCAAGACCTGATATTCTATCAACTGTAAGTTTATACAAGATCAATTTTTAGTACTGTTTGTATGTTCCCCCAATATATTTGGCCTTGTCCAGATTTCCTGCATTAAGAGTTTGAGAGGTATGTGCAAATAAATCGCTCTATAGAATTAGGAATATCCAAACCTCTCAACTGTCCCCAATTTTGGCTCAAAATGTTGCTCTCCCCCTAATAATCTCTCCGCAAAATAGCAATTTTGGAAGAAAACGTGGAGGGTTTACTTTTATAAATAACTGTAATGATCAGAGTTATACATTACTTTTATTTCAGAAATGCATGTAGATTCTCTAATTTTGTCAGCTGCTCAAGTTAACTGTGCTCAAATTAAAATGGTGTCCCTTCTTTCACAGGTTCCCAGCTGTATTGTCTGGCAATTTTATATTTTTGCATCACATTTTTGGTCTGTTTTTCATAAAATTGCGGTTTTCTGGCAAATTAGTGGCAAATCATTAAAGACTGAAGTTAGAAAATAATGGCAGACATTTGAGTTTCAGATTTCATACCTTTCAGAAAATCCGTACTAATGCAAGACCTACTACTATTCTATTATCTTTCTAAGTTTATAAGAGCAATATTTAAAAAAATGTCCTTATTTTTGGGCCTTTGCCTCAGTTTTATTTATGGGTTTGTTGCTCTAAGAGGTTGAGAGGTATTTGTGAGTGTGTGTGTGTGTGTGTGTGTGTGTGTGTGTGTGTGTGTGTGTGTGTGTGTGTGTGTGTGTGTCAGGCAGGTAGGTAGCATACCTCTCAACTGTCCAAATTTTGCAGAATGTCCAGATTTTTGCCCCATATTTTTTTGTCTGTTCCTCATAAATTTTGTGATTTTCTAGAAAATCATTGAAGGCTGAAGTTGCTAAATAATAACAGACATTTGAGTTTCAGACTTCATGTCCTTTAGAAAAATTCATACTAAAACAAATCCTGTTATTCTAGCAACTTTCTCATACTAGCACAAATCCTGTTACTCTAGCAACTTTCTAAGTTCACAAGAGCATTATTTAATATCTGTCCCTGTTTATTTTAGGCTTTGTACATATTTCTTGCACTAAGAGGTAGGCAGGTGTGTGTGTGTGTGTGTGAATGAAACACCCTAGTTAGGGGTAGCAGGTGGTTAGTAATTTACTCAAGCTCAAAACCTGTACCTTAGTTACAGAAAACAAAAGCATGAATCCTCTACCCCAACTACCATGCTGCGTTTTTCAAAGAACTGACTTTCAGGTTCATTTTCAATTCAAGGAACCGAGTTTAAGTGAATATATATTGTATTACTGAAGAGGCATTACAGCAAATGCCTCTTCATCGACACTAAAAAAGCGATCCGTGAATTACGAGAATGGCCATAGCTTGGCTGGGGAGGGGGTAACAGTTTGAGAGCTGTGAGTACATGAAAATCCTAGCTACACCCCTGATTGAAGTTATGGATTACCTATGAATCAGGGGTAGCCGGTGCTATTGGACTGCAGGATTGCAGCCCCCCCCCCAGCTGTAAAAGAAAGAAGAAAGACCCCAGCTGTAAAAGAAAGAAGAAAGAAACTTAACAAAATAAGGACAAAAATCGCACATGTGCACTCGTGGCATTTCCGACATCCAGACTGCTGCTGAACCAGTCCAGATTAGAAACACAGCAGTCAAGAGCATCCCAGAAGTCTATGCAGTTAGTTACAACTGCATAGACTGGAAAGGGATCAGACTGCAACATTTGCAGGCTGAGCTATTCTTGCAGGAAGGAAGGTCTTTACCACACATAAGTATATTACAAGCAACAGTGTGTGTGAGAAATGCCCCAGTTACTGTATACTGGTGGCTAGAAAGAACACATGGTGGTGGGTATTGAACCCTGTATGTTGGCTGCAGGTGGCAAGACCCTGAATTCCCTACCCACCACCATTTGTAAAAAGTTTGCAGATTTTTGCCTCATATTTGTTCTGTTCTGTTCCTCATAAAATCTGTGGTTTCTGTATTTTTGTTTCCTTACACAGTCAGTAGTGCAATGGTGCATTGGTAGCATTGTTGCCCCACACAGCTACAAGTTCTCTAGTTTGGTTCTTGGCTGGGGTGCCTTTTGTGTGGAGTCTGCATGTTCTCCGTCTTGCAGAGGCATATGTCTAGAGTGTTTCTCCCCGGGCATCTGCTGAAAATTGGCTTTTGTAACAAGTCAGACTTTCCTGGTTAACAAATGTGAAATAAATAAAAATAACAGGCATTTGGATTTCAGACTTCATATTCTTCAGAAAGTACATGGTAACACAAAACATTTTATTCTAGCAATTTTCTAAGTTTATAACATGGGTATTAGAAATTTGTCCCTATTTTTGGGACTGTATTCCCCCATTATTGGCTTCATCCAGGCTTTTTGTGCTAAGGTTGAGAGCTATGGTGATAACTGAATTCACTAAATGGTAGCCATTTAAGTTTCAGTCTTCTTTTCTTTCACAAAATAGATGAGTTGGCATAGTGGTATATTGCTCTGACTGTTTTGCATAGAGTCCTGGGTTCAATACTTGGCAGTGAAATGTATGGTGGTAACACAGCATTTTATTCTAGCAACTTTCCAACATTATGCAAGCAATGTTTAAAATGTGTCCCTGGTTTTGGGGCTTTTGTCCCCCCCCCCCCCCAATAAATGTCAGCTTTTTCCAGATTTCTTGTGCTGCAAAGTTCAGAGATACAGCTGTCAAGTAGATTTTACAAGAAGCTGAGAGCTGCAGGCGAACAAAAGTTTAGAGCTGCTTATGGTGAGTCAACTTGCATTGTCAATAGCACAACAGGTAATGTACTTGCTTTTGATGCAGAAGGCTGTGGGTTCTTCTTCCACAGTAAGTAAATGCATTGCTGATACTATACTATACTGTGTAGTAAAGGGGGTGGATGCTGCAGTCATTTTTGGTGAAGATACCTAGTAACTATGAACCTGTTATCAGTTTGCCATCCATTCCCTACTGCAATATTACTAGCTTATCATTTTTTAATGCAACATAGGCAATTTATTCCTCAAGGACAACAGGCACTTTATTTGTAGATGAAACAATGAAATATAAAGTTGTTTGCTAGCAGCAACCTCTTCATTAGTTACAGATCTCTTTAATGTGGAATTATTTAGATGAGTTTTACTTCTTCAGAGATTGTGCATATTTACTGATACTGGTGGACTGTAGAAATCTGAGTAGACTTTTATGATAGAAATATTCTGAATTGGGCAGTTTTGTCATTAATGATGCATGTGTTTTGTTTCATTGTTTACTGGAAAAATGTTCAAAACAATACATTTAAAACACCCTCTAACAACTGTACTGTATTGTAAAAGGAATATAATTTAATACAATCAGGAAGGTGTATTAAAGAGCATGTGTATATTTCGTGTGCAAGGGGCCTATGATTTGAAAACAGCCCAAAGTTAATCCTTATCTTCCACTGGCAAAATGTATTTTATTTGAATGTGGGTTTCAATGCTGTTTCAATGAATGTGAGTTTCAAGGGCAGAGAAGTTTTAATGCTAAGTCTGTTTTCATTGTGAGACTGCATTGCTTTGTTTAGCAGATGTCTTAGTGTTTGTGCTGTAAAATGCAAAATAAAACTTTCAAATGGAGTCCAAATCATCGTAGAAGTAAAGCAGTATGCACATTAGTGTTTATGGTAAATGGGGTGAAATAGTCAAGTAATGGTTCATTGGAATGGCTGCAGGGGGGAGGCTCCATTCGGCCATGATTTTGTGAGGGTGAAGGGCGGCAAACTCAAAGACAGCCCAGGCTGAACTATACCTCTCAACTGTCCAGATTTTCACAGAATGAATAGATTTTTGCTTCTTATTTTTAGTTTGTTCCTCATAAAATTTGTGGTTTTCTGGCAAATCATTTAGGAATTAAGTCACTAAATAGTGATAGACACTGAGTTTCAGACTTCATAACCTTCAGAAAAATGCATGCTAAAGCAAGACCTGTTATTCTATCAACTGTCTCAGCATATACAAGAGCAATTTTTAGTACTGTTTATATGTTCCCCCAATATATTTGGCCTTGTCCAGATTTCCTGCATTAACAGGTTGAGAGGTACGTGCAAATAAATTGCTTTATAGAATTAGGCATATTCAAACCTCTCAACTGTCCCTGATTTTGGCTCAAAATTTTGCTCTTCCCCTAATAATCCCTCAGCAAAATGGCAATTTTGGAAGAAAACATGGAGGGTTTACAATTAATAAATAACTGTAATAATCAGAGTTATAGATTACTTTTATTTCAGAAATGCATGCAGATTCTTTTATTTTTGTCAGCTGCTCAAGTTAGCAGTACTAATATTAAAAAAGTGTCCCTGCTTTGACAGGTTCCCAGCTGTATTGTGTATCTATTTTATATTTTTTGCGTCACATTTGTGGTCCATTTTTCATAAAATTGTGTTTTCTTTTGGCAAATTAGTGGCAAATCATTAAAGACTGAAGTCAGAAAATAATGACAGACATTTAAGTTTCAGATTTCATACCCTTCAGAAAATTCATACTAATGCAAGACCTACTATTCTATTATCTTTCTAAGTTTATAAGAGCAATATTTAAAACTTGTCCTTATTTTTGGGCCTTTGTCCAACTTCTGTGTATGCGATTGTCCAGATTTCGTGCTCTGAGGTTGAGAGATATGACAAATGTGTCAGGGCCATCACAGTCAGCCAGAGACATTTCAAATTGTGACATACTTGTTGCACCCCACTCCCCCATGTAGTGACTCTGGATGTGTCCAAGCAAGGCAAGGAGCTGTTATGCAGTGTAAATGTGCAAAGTATCCCCCCATCTAAGGTAGACACAAGTACTACAGTGGCTTTTCATTTGTCCTTGATTTTGCAGAATGTTCTAGTTTCTGTCATATTTTTATACTGCTGATTTATGCTTATTATTATTCAGAAAGTGCCTGTTGCTCTGTGTTTAAGTAGCATTGCTTTAATGACCATCAGGTAAGCTTTTCTGAGATTGTAAGATGCAAGCAAGCTTTAATAAGCATACTGTTAAAGAATTGCCAACATTAAAAGCCGTTCTTTTGTTGCCATGCAGAGAATACTTACATAACTAGATAACATATAAGCCTTGGTTATTGAAATGCATATGACATAATTTGTAATAAAGGACAGGATTACATTATTTTAAGACACTCATTACATTTGTTGGAGACTTGCAGTCATCTTTGCAGGCTTTACCTGTAAACTAAATACAATGCCACTCTATCGTGTGTGGTCCATAACCTGTGCAGTAATCCTTTAAACAATGTATCTTGAGCTTGTTTCGTTTGCTTTTCATTTTTTACTTTGATCATGTTTTCCCCATGAAACAAGTAGATAGTTGTTGTCAGGCAGCAGGTCTTTTTTGGATAAGAAACATTTTTACAAGTGGGGGTATCACAGAGTTTGCTACTTTCAGCATGTTACTTGGTACTTTAATAAAGCTGAATATAAATTATAATTAGAACTGCAGTACAAGGAGAAGTGGTTTGAGTTGAGTGCTGCTTGTTTTTCTTATACTTGATTTTGACTGGCATTTAGGGTTGCCAACTTTTCATGTCAAAAATTCTGGACATGTACGTGAAAGCAAAAAAAAGGCATGTAATTTTGGTACTCAAAATACAAAATTTTGCTTAATAATGTTTGGAATCATTATTCTCACTCTCACATTATTTTTATTAACTGCAACTTACATTTCTTACTTTTTTCCAGCTGTAAACTGTAAGATTTGATATCTACACAGCCATGGAACAATGAAACATACCCATGCCCCATGGGTATGCTTCTTTCCTGCAAAATCTCACGTTTCTCTACCAAAAATGTCCAACCTTGGGCATTTGAAAAGGTGGCAAGTGGCAACCCTCTGCTTCCCATTACATCGGACATGTCATATGATCTTTCTTTATGCTTAGTTGAGCTGAAAGTACTTAATACTTTATCCTGCTTAATACTGAAAATGTATTGTCTGCTGATGCTGACAGCCTGACACTGCCTGTCAAGAACTTGATGATGCTTGAATCATCTTGCTGTAGGTAGGATGGGGTAAAAAAATGCAGATAATCTTCATGAAGATGTAGTACAGACAGACTAAACAAAGCTAACTGACAAAATAAATAACTAATGAATGTATTTGAAAAGGATCCCTGGAAAACATAGGCTGGGGTGGACACAATAGAAGGAGCCTGAATTAAAATTGGCATATTTACAATTTCCCAAAAAAGTGGACAATGTAAGGAGACAGTAAAATTGAAAATAAATATTATATAGAAAAATAACAAACCATTTTGCTCAATTCACTAATGCTGAAAAGGAAACTGACAGTACTTAAATGATGCAAAATTATGGAAAAAAAAAAAAGATGCTGAATCAGTGAGCTGATGTTAGGTAACTTCAACCAAATATGTGATTGTGAAAGTCTGAAGGAGCCAAGTAGGCCCCTAGGTGCTAAAGACAGGGGTTTTTACTTAAATTAAATGCACACTTGTCTTTCATACATGACAGCGAGCAAACCTCTCCATTCATAGGCTCCTAGCCAAAGAGAATAATCATCCCGATGCTTAAACTGTAAGTAGTTCACAGAATTCTGTCTCACTCTTATACACACACACACACACACACACACACACACACACACACACACACACACACACACACACACACACACACAAAACATGAACATGCATATACACAGCTGCACACATATATAATATGAAACTTTATTTTAATTGCTAGTGCTAGATACACGGTACACCATTTTTGTTGCATGCCTATTATAGCAAAGTTAACACAGTGTTAAGGAAGGGCACACAAAATATTGGTTTATAATACTTTTTTCACACACACAGTTTAGCAAGGGGAAACAAAACACTCAGTTGCAGTTCAACCTAGTTACAGAGGAAAACAAACTCAGGACAGAGGAGGACACTTGTTTTATCTTCTCTTACACAAAAATTAGAAAACGCAAAGCACTTCCTTCGCAGAAATGGATAAGCAAATTTAAATCAATAGCCCTTAGCCCTAGCACTGGCAGTGGCACTACTACTGGCTGAATGTACTTCTAGTCAATTAATATGTCTAAACTAAGTATAGAAAAGTTCCCATGTTTCCATGCAGAATCAGATGCAGTCTAAACACACTCTGTGACATAGTTCCTTTAGCAGTCTGCAGTTAGGATACGCAATACAATACATAAATCAGCTTTTATTATACATTTCTGGGGCCTTTTGCAAATGTACAGGTAAACAACTCTGTACCCTTTAGCCACCCTCTGAAGGCAGGATCAACAGTTCTTCCAGTACAGTTTAACTGATCTGCTTAACAATGAAGGAAATTTGCTGAAGCCTGAAGTATATATATAATCCAGTAAGCAAAACTTCATATTTTTTTCTTCTGCTATCAGCAGTTTAGCAAACAAAGCTTTCCTTTTACTAATTTTGCATTTTACAATACCCTACTTTTAAATATATGCTGCTCATGAAAATTTACAATTTTACAAATAGCTCTTAGACTTATCTTAGTCTGTTAGACTCCTCATCTACAAATTGGTACAGAAAAGATGTAACTGCTTCTATAGTAAACTGCTTGAAGTAAAGATGGCACAATATGGGATCAGTCATCAGCCTGGATCCTTTTTACAGTCTAGACTAGTACTGCGAGTATTACCTGCTGCTACACTACACATCCACAGCACTGGTTACAGCAGCAGCTGCACTCACTGTTTTGGTGGGCTTGCTTTGGCTTCAGTAGTCCTGCTGCTAGATGGCCATCATCAAATCTCCCACTCTTTGAGTTGAAATGTAATATTTACAGTTACACCAATACACAGTGACTCGGTCAGTGCTCTCCTACTACAGAGGTTTCTGGGGCTTGCTGTTCTTTTGTTATAGAGTAGAAGTCTCCTCTGACTGAGGACAGTTCTAAAGCCAACCACTTTTAAGGACGTCTCCCAGTCCCACTTGAATCCCACAAGGTCCTCCTCCTACTGTCCCTAACACTTCAAACAAATATATACCAGGCCCATAAACTGTTATTGTTCCTCCATGACTACTGTCTAATGCTCTAATCCCTGTTCTTCTTAAATGAATACTTCTGCTCACTTTTTGCAGCTCTCAGCAATGACTTTTCTTTAGATACGTAGTGAAAAAACTGAGAACACGACATATCAAAGTTGACTTTTACACATAGTTCAGCTTTCACAAGTTCAGGCCTCATGCATTTTTTTTCATCAGTCCACAAGTTTTTCATCATTGAAAATATACGTTCAACATGGGCATTGCTAGTAGGAATAGCAAAAATAAATTTGATGATTCGTTTCAAGTTAGGTGCATCACAACCACTAAAGAATTCAACCCATCGTTTGTCAACTTCAGCTTGATTTGCCTTCAGCTTTGGAATGACTTGTTTCAAGCACAGATACTCCGCATACAGTTCATCTCCATCAACAGTCACATCACAGGCTGATACTATCTCTAAAATGTCAGAAAAGCAGCAAGGCTCATCAAGGTTTAGAACACACAGTTTCTTCAACAGACTTGTTTCAAAGTCAAACCACGTATCCAGGTAAGCAATCGCTCGATCATACACTTTCAGTGCTTCTGTTTTAAATGATGACACCTGGCTGTCGGTCATAAATCTGAAATTGTTGTTAACATCAATGCCAAAAAATTGATGATTTTTTTCTCTCCACCAT
The DNA here is from genome assembly GCF_019279795.1 of Protopterus annectens. NCBI lineage: Eukaryota > Metazoa > Chordata > Ceratodontiformes > Protopteridae > Protopterus > Protopterus annectens. Next base: position 509,542,161 of record NC_056726.1, on the reverse strand, counting down.
CTCATTGTGTACTTTCTCCATCACAGCAAAAAGCTGTGTGATATAAGTTGTGTTTGACTCCAGCTGCTTAATGGCCTGTGTGAACACTCTCATGAAGCTGTACACAAAATGGATGTAGCATTCTGGGACAGAAAGTTCACCATTCTTCAACAACCCATCTTCCTGATCTGTAATAAAACTCCAAATCAATTTATTGGTTTCCTGTTTTCCTTCACTGATGAAGTAAATCTTTACAGCTGTCCAGCATTTTATCAGCCTTTCAACTGCAGGTTCAAGAGACAACCAATGTACAGGAATATGACGCAATAAAGCAATGTATTCTTCCCCTGCAAAGTCATAGCAAGATAAGACAATCAACTGCTCAACATCATAGCTTAGCTGTTTGCATGCGTGTTTGGCAGTGTTGTGCAGAACATGGCAGTTGCAGTTTGCTTTGATAAGACATGGCTGTTAAGTCTTTAAATTAGTAAAAATGGAATGGTGCTTGCCATAGTTGACAGATGCATTATCAGCACAGTAGCTGACTAAGTTTTCAACTTGCAGACCATTGCCTTCTAGCACTTTTAAAATCTTGGTTGTTACTCCATCTGCCATTTCATCACTGTCCGCATAGAAATCAATCAAACGATCAGTGACACCTCTGCTAGATGAAAAGGACCTGACTGACACCGGATATATTTTCAAATTGCCTTTGTTTGAAGCATCGGTTGCTAATGAGAATGGCTTATTTTGTTGCAGTTCCCTTATAGCCAGCTCCACGGAATAAGGAGATAAAATGTTTTCAGTGAATGACTCTGCTTTGGTTTTTCCACAGGAAATTTTTTGCTCAATTTGGAATCGGAAAATATTTGGCAAAAGAGTTTATTACCACAAGCCTGTGAAGAGTAGCTATGATGATGTTGTATTCCATGAAACGTCATTGCTAATTCGGAAGCAGTAGCTTGTTCTTCATCCAAATAGCTGGGAGTAGGAAAGAAATGCTTCACTGTACTTGACATTTTTTGGCTTTCAAAGTTTTGTTTGTGCTTGTCACCAGCTGCATGTTTCCGGACACCTGTAAGCCTATCAGTTCTGACAGAAAATGAACAGCAGCAAACTTTACACCTGGCAAAGTCAACGTTTTTATCATCCCAGTATAACCATGATTTGAACTCTGAATCCTTCAGCCACTCCTGTCGAAACACACAAATTCATTGTTTCTTTTTAGGTGGAGTGAATTCCTTAGTAGTCGCACATGTAGGAGTAGGATGTGAGGTTATCTTCTTCTTCACAGGTGCAGGAGGAAGTCCATTATCCATTTTTCAAGATGTGTGAGGATGCAGATGCAGCAAAGCCTGTTTGTCTATTAAATTTCCTAGTAGAAAAGGAAAACAATATAATTTACTTGCCCCGGCCTCATCAAGAAATAAGTAGAATGGTGCTAGAAGAAAGTAAATGTGGGGGAGACAGGAGACGTTTGGATTCAGATCATCAGGAGGATACACTAACCAAATAAACAAACCTGTTGCAATGAGACAGATAGTGGGCTGTGGAGAAAAGGCTAGAGATGTGGAAAGAGTCCAAGTGGGCATTTCTAGATTTGGAGAAAGCATTCAAGGTTCCAAGAAAGTTGATGTTGGCAGTGCTAAGATAGTTCAAAGGCACCAGAAACAGTAGACTTCATACAGGCTATGTACAGTACAAGAGCCAAATGACGCAAGTACTGTTGAAGTACAAACAGTGTGGACTCAGAGGGATTTCCAGTGGGTGTGTGGATGTGCATTAGGATGTAGTTTTGCACCCACCCACTACTGTTCATACTGGTGATGAACTACATAATTAGCAAACAAGTTGAAGGGGACAGATCAACAAAGTTGTTGTACTGTTATTAATTCAGAATGCAATTATATACAGTCTCTCTGCATGATTGCACAGTTTGAATTATATATATAACATAACATATATATATATATATATATATATAATAGATGCATGAAACCAAACTCCAAGGGAGCGCTACAAAAAGCATTAGATGCAGCCTGGGTATCCAGATTCCATAACCATAACAGCTTCTTCTTCCAATACACAGTGTCACTCGCTAAATCAGACTGCTGAACAACAAACCCATAGCCTAACCCACTAAATGGGTAAAACATTATGTGCAACAATATGTCATTGCTATTTACATAACTGTCTACATAACTCACCACAGTATGCATCTCTATCAGTCTGCCTTATAAAACTATAAATGTTAAGTGTATGGCATACATAGACACATTGGTGATGGCTGGTGGTAATTTTTTTTACGTGTGCCTTTTTATCTGTTTATAGTACTGCTTGTTATATATTCTTATATTTCTACTGTGTTGTTGTATTTGTTTTTTTGTTTCTGCTGTAGAAAAAACTTTCAATTTTTTCTTTATTTTTAGTATCTTATTTTAGTATTTTAAATTATTAATCTAATGTATTTTAGTATTTTAAATTATTAATTTAATCTTATCTTCCTTCTGTACTGCTGTCATCTCACTGACAACTACACCATTGTGCAATCTTACAACAACAGACTGGATTGAGCTAGCTAAGTTAGCAACAAACAATGCATAATCCCATTAACAAACCAGAAAACTACTGTAGAAAACTACCCATGCCTTCTGCGACTGTAAATGGCATTATCAAGCACTACTAAGCAAGCAGAATTCTATGCTCCACAAAAGAAAGAAACAGATATTTGTAATCCAAATCAATGCAGCAGGGAACTTACTATACTAAAAGGTCTCAAAGAAAAAAAAAAAAAAAGAACACCAACACTCTCTCTCCCTCAAACTGAAAATTAAAACTCCTTCAAATCACAACTAACACACAATACCTAAATTTGGATTCCTTACTTTGCTCTTGCACTTTGCCCAGGATAAAACTCTACAACTACAAACATATACCACCAATGTTATGCTTTCTTTTACATTTTACATACAGCTAAACTCTAGACTGCCATTACCATATCTTCTTCTCCCTTTTCCCACTGGTTTTCAATTTTACTATACTTTCCACATTGTTCCACTCTTCCACACTGCTACCAATCTATACATTTTGAATATATCTGACTATAATTAATATATATATATATATATATAAATTTAGAATCTGTCTGTCTCTGACTGAGTCTGTATAGTCAGTGGTCACACACATTTACTTACTAATCTACTCTGATACTGACTATACAATTCAAAGGAAAGTACTATGAAAAAAATGATCAGCATTCCATTAATAATGCATTGTACTGTTGTGTATTATTTATTGTTTTTTTATACCTTCTGTGCAATGAAAGTTATTCTCTGTCTGTAAATTACACTGTACTTACTTACCTACAATAATTGACTTCTTTACAGTGTTATTCCTTCCCCCGACCCCTTCTAATCTTCTTCCCACCTAAAAGATAATTCCCTTTTGTTGTTTTCCACACAGTCAGTCGCCTTCGCTTTTTCTTTGCATAAGGTGGATGTTGGCTGCATCCATGGTGTTTTTATACATGCCTCACTCTCGTGAGGTCTCAGGAGCTGTCAAACATGGATTTCTGTTTGCTTTCTTCAATTCTGGCGTGGTGCTGAATCTGTGGTAATTGGTTATCTCAGCTTTCACTTGCAAACTGAGATTAACCAATCACCTTCAGGGGAAATGCTTCAGTTCGGTTACTGGGTAAAGGAAGCAAAGAGAAAACAAGCGTTGTTGTTTTCAAGTTGTATGTGGCTCGCTCGAGACGATCAGATCAACAGCTTTTGTGGACTGAGGACTACTCCACCTCAACCCTCCTGCTTACCTGCTAATACTATGGACGGACCGGTACCAATCAACATTTTATAAAGCACGGTCGGAATCTTCTCCATGCATTTACTAATTACTAGTACTGACTTATCTTGTAGTTGTAGATCAGGCAGGAGTTTATGCCTTCTGTTTTTTTTTTTTTTTTTTTTGAAGAGTTAAAGTTAAACAGAGCGCTGATTGCTCATGCTCACAACTGAAAAAGGACAGGCTGGCTACCTCACCTGCCAAGTGCCAAGACTGTGACCCAGACAGACCCTGCCAGCTACCTCAGTATCAGTACAACTGTACAAGTTGTGGCCTGTCCTTTTTCAGTTGTGAGCATGAACAATCAGCCTCCGTTTAACTTTAATTCTTCAAAAAAAAAAAAAACAGAAGGCATAAACTCCTGCCTGATCTATGGTGGTAATGGTAATGGTATCCTAGTGTAATACCAGCTTTTCCAATTCCAGGCGCTCACCAGACACAGAAACAAACAAAGCAGGAAACTGCCAGTTTAGGTTTCTTTTTTGTAGTTGTGTTGTGTAGGCATTAGCATTGGCAAGCAACAACTTACAACTGTGGCATTTGGCAGCAGCTGCTGCAGCATAATTAAGCATACATATACACACAAAAAGCAGAATCATCCACCACTCTAGTCTCACATGGACACTTTTAAAATTTAAACTCATGTAAAAAACCATTCACGCAGTGGCACCAGCAACAACAACATCAAATGCATTGCCTTTTTCCATGATATTTTTGAGGCAGTCCACAAGGCAATGCATTTGAGTATTGCTGCGTGAATGTTTTTTTACATGAGTTTGTTGAATCAGAATCGCAACTCGACTCTTGAGTGGAGTGGACAGTGGAGTGGAGTAACTAGTTAGTTAGTTCTATAGCTCTATGCTATGCTGCATGGCTTGCATGCGCATATATGCCATATATGGTTGCTTAGCAACCTCAACAATAAGGTTAGGTGACACTGGTGTCAGTTGTGAGCGACTAGTGTATAACTCACTGATGTTTCATCAGCAGTCTGACTCAGCAGGCACCTGTCAAGTTTTTTTTTTCAACTGCTGAGCGAGCGGCGAGCCTGCGAAAAATAATTTCCGGATTTACACTGTGAAATCCGGACAACCGGACAACAGCCTTTATTTCCGGACAATCCGGAAAAATTTTGTACAGTTGGCAACCTTACTGGCATTCCAGTAATGTATTTAAAAAATAATTTATTTTTTCATGCGTCACAACGTTTTTGTTTCCATCTAGATATTAAGTAAGCTGTCATGCAGCCAATGCATTGAAATATTATTTTTCTTCTACACTTCATTTTGTCTTGATTGGACTCCCATAATGACAGTTTGGCACTCAGGGCAGCGTATTTAATTAAAGTTACAGTTTTGTGGTTTTTGAGCATAGCTCCTCCCCTTTCTAGTTGGCTGCACCCCTTCCCATTGACCCCACCCATTCAGCTGTCTCCTGCAGTCCCCCTTTGATTTGAAATCACCAGCCGCCACTGCTATGAAGTGAAGGAATTAATATATAAAATTCTACTCAGGTAACATCACAACATAATGTAACAATGAGTCCCCAAATTAAGGAGAATTAGGTGGAACAGGAAGTATCTGATCACTTGTCACATGATAATGCTCTAGCGCCTTCAGCAGGATACCAGTAGAAAAGTTCAGTTGGAGTTGCACAGCAAGGGAAGGAGCAGAAAACAGTGGCAACTCTGACTCAGGCATTGTTCAGGAGTGATGGGCCAATGCGTTCCCATATCAGGAAACAACAGATGGCACAGGGTAAAGCTGAAGAGGATATTTCAGAGGAGGATGTTCTGGAACTTTCTGTAGAATGCCCACAGGAAACAGAGAGCAAAGAATGTGTCCTCAGATTAGAAGAAAATTATCTAAGGGAAGAGGCGTTTGATTTAATAGAGATAGATAGACATATTTAAGATCAATGAATGAAATAAATTGATTATAGAAAGTAAATAAAACCCAAAATGTTAGAAGTCTGAAAAAACAAATGAACACAGTAATCAAGACTATTAACAGAAACGCATGTGATATAATAGAATACAATATATTACTGTGCAGCTATACTAATAACAGATAAAGTCTTACCACAAAAACATAGAGCAAAAGGGAAAGGAAGGGAAGAAATAAAATGCCGTCATGGAAGCATTGAATAGAGAAAACTATAAAGCGATCAGAACAAGAAGTGTCACTGTTAGAACCCTATAGAAGAGGGAACAGATAGGCAAAAATACTGTTTGTTTGAATTATCTGAACTATTTTTGTCGCATTTTACTGTACTCTGTACTAATTCTACTTTAGCACTGCCCAGTTCCAAGTTTTCTATTTCTGGGTCTGTTTTGTAACTTCTGAGTATCATCTTCAAGCCACATTTGTTGGTGAAGGCCCTTCTGCACCATTGTGTGAGAAGAGTGCTGCCTGGGTCCCGTCTAATTGAGGGTGATTGGCGTAGAGCTCAGAGAGAACATTCTTATTGGCTAGTTTGAACTAAAAAAGGAATTTTTATTGTTTTATTTAAGCCCTGTGTTTGCACTTGTTTTTGCATAGGGTTTCATTGTGTACTGCCAAGTAGCAGTAGTTACTCTTGGGGGTTATAGACACAAACATTTTGTTTGTTAAATTTTTCCTTTGCACTTTGCTTGTGATCCTCCAGAGGGTTCTTGCATCCCTGCTCTTCTATCAGTTGGAACACTAAGCCTAGCCTCAGAGGTACCAACACAGCTCTCACTAACTAGCCACTCCTAAGTGTGACCTCTTTTCCTGATCATATAAATTTATCTATCACTATGGATGGACAATTTCCCACAGTTTCTCCAGCCAGCCTGGTCGACATAGGCATCCTGAGGCAATGCAATGACTGCCTCATATTCACCGACAACCCTTTACTCCTAGCCCACACAAACACAATGTGTGAGAGATGCAACTATATTAAGAACCTCGAATCCATGCTGTGTCACACTCCAGTCAGTACATAAGGCAATGTGCAGGTTGCCAGCATGCATACCTCACCTTCTACTCCACCCAAAACCACATCACACATACCTACATATGTGGAGGTCCTCACCAGAAACATAACCAAACAAAAACGCAAGCAAACTACACATAATGCTTCCTCTGCAGAACTGATTACATGTAATAGCTCATGCACCAGTCTCTCACCAGTCAAACCTTTAAGGCAAAACACAAAATCAAACATATTAGTCATAGGTGATTTTATCATTAGGCACACTGATGTCCCTCTCACCAGGCTGGATAAGGAAAAGGTCATAGTCAACTGTCTGTCAGGTGCCAGGATACGCTATATTATACATGCACTCAAGTCTCTCAACAACAGGTACTGTTATGACTCTGTCATACTCCATGTTGGTGGGAATGATTTGAGACATACCTCTCTGGACTATATGAAGAGAGAAATAACTAAGTTTTGGACTATGTGTCTCAGGCAGCTATGTCCTTAGCCTTAAGCAGCATTTTACCTTCACCTAGGATGATGCCTCAATACAAACAGAAAATGATTGACTTCAGTAATTGGCTTAGCTTCTGGTGTCATTCTAAGGGGATTCAGTATACCTCAATGCTTTGCCAGAGATGGTCTTCATCTGTCACCCCTGGAATTTTGGCTACTGGCTAAGGCTCTTGCCACCCCCATAGTGCCTTTTTAGGCAGTTTCTCAAGGAGAAAATTCCCAGCGTAAAAACGCCATTTAAAAACAATCTCAGGGTTATGCTGCTAAATGCTAGGAGTCTTAACATGAAACTGCACTTACTGGAAGCAATCCCCACCTTGGAAGATGCAGACATTTGTGCAGTCACAGAGACCTGTTTCAAGGTTGTGGATAGCACCCCAGCCATACCGGGCTACACCTCCTTCCACACATTCAGACCTCAAACTGAAGGTGTGATTCATTAAAGATAAATACACCTCCAGATTGGTTAACTCATTCTCTAACAGCTTTTTTGAGTGTGTGCCTTTAACTCCCAATGGGTGTGGCTTAAGCATTTAAAAAATGAAGTTATCACCTTACAGTTCATAGGTTCATAGGTTCATAGGTTGGTACTAGGCTATCAGTCCTAAGACCTATACAAGCCTAGCCATAACAATTCCCTGGCTATTTCTTCCCACATTATTTAATTTCCTGGACCCCTGTCTAGCAGGGCGACTGACGTGATCCCTGGGGTGAATTTCCTTTCTCCCATCCAATCGTCAAGGTTCCTCTTGAAGAGGTCCAAAGAGGCACTCTGCTTGACATGTATGGGCAATCTATTCCAGAGTCTGGGGAGTCTCTGGGTCAGGAACCTATCCCTCCAGCATGTTTTGTTTATTGTGATGACAAGGGTTAGAACCCTGGAGCATGTAGCTCTGAGGGATTGGGATTTCTTTAAGTGTAGCATGTCCAACAGCTCTGGGTTTGACATGGCCTTGTATGTTAAGCAGAGATCGCCTCTGAGTAGACGATATGCGACAGAGTATAGCTGGAGTTTTTTAAGGCGGTCAGTGTAGGGCATCTGCTTTAGGCCTGTGATTCTTTTAGTGAGGTATTTCTGAGGCCTTTCCAGTTGTTGCAGATGTCTTGAGAGGTACATACCAAATGGGGCATTGTATTCTATAATGGGTCTAATGAGGGATGAGTACAGTGGGACAATGACCTCCTTTTTTCTGGATGAAAAGCCCTTCGTGATGAGGTGTGCCACATAGAAGGATTTCCTGACTGTTGTGGCGATGTGGTTATCGAAGGTGAGACCACTGTCCACCTGTGTCCCTAAGTCTCTTATCACACTTTCTGTGACCCCTCCCCCCCAAAAGGAGAGATATCTATACCAAGCGATTGCAGCCCCCCAAACATCTCCAACTCCCAAGTGAGAACTGCTCTCACCAAAGCAAAAAACACAGCATCCATGGGACCTGATGGTGTCCCCGGCTGTGTGCTCCACGAACTCAACGAGGAATTAAACCCACAGCTAGGACAGCTGTTTAATCATAGTCTTACCTCTGGATCGCCCAGGAGTGGCACTGCAACTGTGGTCCCACTTCACAAAGGCGGTGCCTCCACCGACCCTGGAAATTACCGCCCATTAGCTTGACAAGCCTTATCTGCAAAGCCATGGAGAGGATCATAATGGACCTCATAAATAAAGACATAGGAATTTGCAGACTTTGGATCCATCCCAGTTTGGCTTTGTCAAAGGCAGATCATGCCTTCTAAACTTGGTTGACTTTTGAAACAGTCACCAAAGCCATTGATGAGGAAAGGCAGTCCATACAGCCTACCTCGATCTGGCGAAGGCCTTTGATACAATACCCCACTGGTATCATTGAAAAACTCATCAGCTTAAATGTTAACCCATACATCACAAGATGGGTTGCAAACTGGCTGAGTGACAGAACCCACAGGGTCAGAGTTGCTGGCGCCATGTCAGACTCAAAGCCTGTCACAAGTGGTGTACCACAGGGCTCAGTCCTGGGCCCACTCTTGTTTGGCATCTACTTTTCCAAGTACAAGCAAACACAGGAGGGTTATGGCTGACAAAGTTTGCAGATGACTGCAAACTGGGCCATAGTAGAAAACACATCTGACACAGATATCCTTCAGAAGGGTCTCTCAGAAGCGGATAACTGGTGCCAGAGCCATGGCCTAAAGTTAAATGCCAAAAATGCATAGTCATACCCTTCGGAAAAACAAGGTTACCCCTAGCTACCAAATAGGTGGCAATCCACTGAGTACAGAAGAAGTTATCAGGGACCTGGGGACCCAGGTTGATAGTAGTCTGTCATTCGACACCCATGTAGCTAAAGTAGTTAGGAAGACCTTCTACATTGCCCACCTTATCATGAAGGGATTCTCATCTAGATCAAGGGAGGTCATAGTCTCCCTATACTCATCACTCATCAGACCAATGATTGAGTACAATGCCCCATTGAATGTATCTGACCCGACACTTGCAGCAGCTGGAGAGGCCACAAAGTTCCTCACCAAAAGGATAAAGGGTCTCAAACATCTGTCCTATGCTGCCCGACTGAAAGAACTCCAGCTCTATTCAGTCGCTGCTCAGAGGTGACCTTTGCCTAACATACAAGGCCATGTCAAACCCAGATTTGATGAATATGCTTCACCTCAAAAATCTAGATCCGTTAGAGCCACAAGGGCGGAGACTTAAACCGACACGGCTATTAATAGGCGTGCTGGAGGGATAGATTCATCACCCAAAGACTCCCTATGCTGTGGAATAAAATCCCGGTATATGTGAGGCAGAGCACCTCGCTGGCCTTGTTCAAGAGAAATCTTGACCAATGGATGGGAGATCGCAGATATACCCCAGGGATTACCTCAGTGTCACTGCTCAACAGAGGCACAGCAAAATAATGGGTATAGTTCCCCATTCTAAAGGGGTGGCGTAAGCCACAAAACTATGGGCTAGGCTTGTAAATGCCCTCGGGCAGATAGCCTAGTATGAACCTATGAACCTATGAACCTATATGGTAATTCATGGATACATGTTTTTTCCCAAAGGGGATAACAACACATTTCTTGGCATTGAGCTTGAGCCCATGGCTCTGGCACCAAGCATCTGTTTCTGTAAGTCCCTTTTGTAGAGTATCCACATCATTTGGGGATTCAATAATGGCTCCCAGTTTGCAGTCATCTGCAAACTTTGTTAGCCAGAGTCCCTTAGTGTTGACCTGTACTTCAGAGAAGTAGATGCCAAACAAGAGCGGCCCCAGGACTGAACCCTGAGGTACTCCACTTGTCACTTGTCTGGTTCTAGAAAATACTCATTGAGAGAGGTCAAATATCAATACAGTTGTGTTTGCCATCACATATGCTTCAAGGCAAAAATATCCTGGTGCATTGTATGTAACATGGTTTTGGAATTATTAATGCAAATATGAACAATCAATATTTGACGCCTAGAGGAGTACTAGGAGGTAACTTCAGAAGACACCTGGAGGAGCACTCGGCTGTAATGAGTTTGATTCCCTGGAGACATTTCAGGTGCAATTAACTGTTGGTAGGGCACCTATTCAAATCATTGGCAGATACAGGACCCCCTCTGTGAGTCCAGACACCACTCTGCCTATTTGGATCTATTTGACTCTATCAAGATACATCCAAACACCATGGTTTTGGGCAACTTTAACTACCCATCCATTGACTGGATAAATTACTCATGCTCAGACTCACTTGTCCAAAGGTCCCTCGACTACGTTAACTCCAATGCACTGGACCAGCTGGTTGACACCCCCATAAGGGGTACTAACATCCTGGATCGGATGCTTACCAATATGGTGGATCATTATAGCACCCCCACTGTGAGGTCCTCCCTTGTGAGACCTGATCACAAATCAGTCTCATTCAAGTAACTATCACACTCCCCTAGCAGCAACTAAACTAAAAAACTTCTCCAAAGCAGATTATAACCTTTTACAGGATGGTATAAATAGCTTCACTGTGCTTCTTCCCTCAGATGGAACTTGCAACTATGCCAAGCTCTACACCAATGTCTTTTACAAACACCTGTATACCTGTATTGACTTGGCCGTACCTGATAGAACCAAAACAAGCTTCTCAAGGAAGAGCAAACCTGTCTGGTGGACAGCTGCCATTAACAGGCTTTACAATAAAAGGAATAAATTTCTGTCTAACAGTAAGAGGGACCAAGCACTCCTAAAATGAAAACACTCCCTCCTCAGCTTAAAAAGCAAATTAGACTTCTTGAGAAGTCCTCCAAAGCAATCTACAAGTCTAAATTAGCTTTCTCAACAAAGGACAACCACAAGGCATCCATAACCTAAAAAGAAAGGCCCAGATTTGTGTCAAACTGGTAGTTAATTATACCACATATACTGAGCTTGTGGACATAGCTAACCTGTTGGCTGACAGGTTCTGTGAAAACTTCACTCCACTGTCCCCACCACACCTACAACATGACATCCCTACCACCTGTCCCCTACCTTGTATCTCTAAAGAGCAGGTTGTAACTGATGTCTCCAAGGCCAAAAACACAGCATCTATGGGACCTGATAACATCCTAGGCTGCATCCTACATGGGCTCTAACAAGAATTAGCAACACCATTGGATAGTCTTTTCATTCATAGTCTAAGCACCAGAGTTGTACCAGCTGAATGGAAAACAGCACCATTATTCCCTTGCACAAAGGGTGTGCTTCCATTGACCCCAGGAACTATAGACATATTAGCATGACTAGCCTTATCTGCAAGGCCATGGAGCGGATCATCATAGACCTTATCAACAAAGATATAGGTAATCTCCAAACACTTGACTCTACTCAGCTTGGATATGTCAAAGGGAGATGATGCCTGTTAAACCTGGTGTACTTCTTCGAGACAGTCGCCAAGGTCCTGAATGAAAGGAAACCTGTGCATACAGCCGACCTGGACTTAGCCAAGGCATTTGACACTATCCCCCAATCAGGCATCATTGACAAACTCACCAACTAGGCATCAACCCTTATATCATCAGATGGTTCACTAACTGGCTCACTGATAGAATCCATATAGTCAAAATAGGTGAATCCACCTCCAACAGCAGACCTGTAACCGGTGGTGTTCCACAGGGATCAGTCCAGGACCACTACTGTTTGGAATCTCTTTTTCTGGAGTACAAGCAAAAGCTAAAAGTCGGTGGCTGCCAAAGTTTGCTGATGAGTGCAAACTGGGAGTGGTGATAAAATCTCCAAATGATGTCAACTTCATACAAGAGGATTTTACACAAACCTGCTGGAGGGACAGATTTGATGCCAAAGTCATGACCTTAAACTCAATGCAAAAAATGTATTATCATTCCTTTTGGTAAAAGCAATTTTCCTGCTAACTACCAAATCAATATGAATACCTTAAGTATGCACCCAGTGGTGACAGACCTGGGCACACAGGTTGACAGCAACCTTACCTTTGACCACCCTGTCTCCATAGTGGTAGGAAAGGCAATCTATATTGCTCATCTCATAATTAAGGGCATTGCCTCCAGAAAAAAAAGAAGTTATAACCTCCCTGTACTCTTCCCTCATCAGACCAATAATTAAGTACAACACTCCTTTTGGTATGTACCTTTCTAAGCACCTTCAAAATTGCAGAAACCACAAAGGTTCCTCACAACAAAAATTCAAGGACTTCAGCATCTGTCCTATGGGGATTGTCTGAAATCACACTCAATTTATTCTGTTTCATACAGACTACTCAGAAGTAATCTCTGCCTTGCATAGAAGGCAATCACTGACCCTGCTTTACTGGAAATGCTGCATATCTGTAAGTCAAATGGTACACAGGTCATTCACTCTAAAAAACTTAACCTCATATGTGACATTAATAAAACCTGCTGGAGGGACAGATTTGTCTCCCAGAGGTTACCACACCTTTGGAAAAGACTGCCATTTCATGTCAAACAGAGTACCTATTTGGCCCTCATCAAACGCAATCTGGATAATTGGATAGGTGTCCATAAATTCACCCTGGGGGTTCCACCTGTGTCATTCCTAGACAGGGGCAATAGATGCTGATTGTGGAAATAAGGGAAAGAACTTAGCTAGGCTTGTAAGAGCTCTAGGGCCATTAGCCTACTAACTTCCTATGATCCTGTCATCCTATGATAAAAGCAGCACACATTATCATACCAGACTAGGATCTATCATACACTATTGCAAATAATATATTAAAAGATATCAGCAAAGGCAGAAATCTTACACGGTATACAGATAAATATAAGGAAAATACAAAATCAACAACTAATAGTGATCTCCTGGAAGGAGTCATGGATATCTGCACCATGCCCTGAATGAAGTTAACTATCAGTTCCCAATATGCATCTGGAACACATCTGTCACTACAGCACAGATCTTGTCCTGGAATTCATCTGCCTGGCATGGTGGAAGATGTCCTCTAGGCTGAGTCACAGGAACAATGGCATATGCAGGTCCTGAGCTGTTGTCATCATGCTCGTCATCATCATTATTGTCCCCATTATGGTCACCATTCTGGTCCTTAGAGTGTGACTCAGCTGGCAGTAGTCTGATGTGATGTAGTCATCTGAATGGTGAGCTGGCACAGATCCCACACTCTTGTCAAATTTCAACAGAGTAACAAAACATTATACATATATAATATGTAATAACCTATAAATGATGAATAAATGAAAATTCAGGCAAAACTTACACAATCTATATGTTGTTACTGTTATGTGTGTGATATTACAGGACTGTTCTGTGTAGAAGATTTTCAGTCCATATATCTCTAGTTAATCACTGTATATTAATCAGATCAGACAAAAGTAGTAGAAGTAGCGAACTTAAACTCGTCTTAAGTAAAAAAAATATATATATATAATTGTACATAATTACTAAGTATTGAAAGTAATCCAAGCAAGGCATGCAGTCTGTTTATAGTTGAAAATCCTTTATTAAGTACACAGACAAGCTATCCATGTAAAACAAAAATAGAATAATAGTTTCCTCACAAGCTTTCTAAATATATATATACTTTTTATCAGGCAAGGGATTGGTTTATTGTGATGTAAAACAATGTGTTATTGGTACAAATGTTAAATTCACATCCCTTTTCCCATCAATGTGATATTCAAGCTGGTCCTGCCCGACTTAGTAGCTGTCATAATAATATAACCCTTTTGTAATTTAAATAAAATTTATAATGATGTGGCACATCTTATTTAACCAGATTATTAAGTAGATTATTAAGTCTGTGATTTTATCCAAGACAGTATTCTACATGGCTGGAAATATATCAATCTTAGTTCTTTCGGCAATCAAAAAATATATAAATATAAACATATACACTTTGCATGTAAAAAATCAATTGAAAAAATCATATACTGTTTTCATAACCTATTGTTAACAAAGATCGCTTTCTTCCTTCTAGACTTCTTCAGGTCTGTGTACAAGAACCCTAAAAACTATCTATAAAAATATATATAATTGTATAATTAGTTAGTATTTTTATAACACATCATTTTGAATAAAGTAGAGAAAAAGAGAACCAGAAAAAGAAAAAATAATAAGAATAAATGTATGATGATGGAAACAAAAAATACACTTAAACCACAATGCTTTGTCAGAGATGGCCTGCACCTGTTGCACTTGGGATTCCGGATACTGGCTAAGGCTCTTGCCACCACTATAGTGCCCTTTTTAGGCAAGGTTCAAATGACAAATTCATCACCGTAACAGGTACAAGCAAGCAAAGTCTGAGGGTAATGCTACTCAATTCTAGTAGTCTTACCTCAAAATGCACTCACTCGAGGCACTCCTTAAAATGGAGAATATCAACATCTGTGCAGTGACAGAGACCTGGTTCAAGGCTCCAGAGAGCACCCCTGCATTACCAGGCTATAATTCATACCACACCTTTCGGCCACCTAACCTGGACCAAAACACTAAAGGCAGAGGCGTGCCATATTCATTACGGATATCCACACCTCAAGGCTAGTTGCTCAGCATAATGCATCTGAGATTATCCAAGTAGAACTAACTCTGGGCAAGACCGCAATCCAAATTGTAGCTTGCTACAGATTCCCCACCATGCCCTAGGATTCCCACTCTTCATTTCTTGATACACTGGAAAATATTAGGGTACAACCTAACACCCTAATAATGGGCAATTTCAACTACCACACAATTAACTGGAAAAACTACTCATGTACCAACTCTTGTGCTCAACGTTTTCTGGAATTCATAAATTCCAACTCCTTGGATCAACTTATCTACACCCCCACCAGGGGCAGCAATATCCTAGACTTGCTCATTACCAACATGGGCAACTGGTGTTCCACACCTGAGGTCAATTCCTTGTTGGTCAGATCTGACCACAAACTAATCAACCTAGACATCCACATCCCACCCCCCCCATCAGGGAAACCACCGTAAAAAATTTCTCCAAAGCCAACTTCACGCTTCTTAAGACAGAAGTGGCAAACTTCACGACACCCATGCTGACGGACAATAGAGGTACGACTGCTGAATCCTATACAAATGCACTTTATAAGCACTTACATGAGTGCATGGATTGTGCAATCCCTAACAGAACCAAGATGCTATCCTCCAAAAAAAGGAAGCCAATCTGGTGGTCCCCTGCCATAAACAAACTCTACAACAGAAGAAAGAAACTGTTGCAAAAAAGAGTAAAATCCTATGATTGGAGGAACTCCCTGGTCAGCCTCAGTAAGAAGCTGAGATCCCTCATAAAATCCTCCAAAGCTAGTTGCGAAAACAAAATCCCCACTGATTCTAAAGACAGCCACAATGCATTCTATAGCTATGTCAAGAATCTCAGTGGCAACACTCAGATCTCCTCTGAGTTACAGCACAATGGCACTAAATATACAGAACCAACTAATATTGCCAACATCCTGGCAGGTAAGTTCAGTGCTAACTTTACCCCTCTCTCACCCCCTAAAGGGTCCATCTCTATACCAGAAGGATGCAAAGTTCCTGTAATCACGGCTGCACAGGTAAAAAACACACTCTGCAAAGCCAAGAACACAGCATCCATGGGACCTGACAACATCCCAGGCTGTGTTCTACATGAACTACAGAACAAACTGGCACCCCACCTAATACCATGTTCAATCATAGCCTCACTTCAGGCTTTGTGCCCACTGAATGGCATACAGCAACGGTTATCCATCATCTAGACTATCTTCAGATTTCCACAGCCCACAAACTAATCTTTCAACCCTCTAAGTGCTCTGCTCTATCCAACATTCTTCTCCCCTACACCCCTCAGAGAACTCTCAGATCTACTCACCAAAACCTAATCTGTGTCCGAAAACCCAATCACCCTGCTGGTCAACTCCTGCTATGCTTTTCCTTAGCAAAAACATGGAATTCTCTTCCTTCCTCTCTAAGGACCTGTGCAAACTTTGAAAACTTTAAATCTCAGTTACATTCCTACCTTTACTGGAGAAAAATGAATTAATGTGACAATTAAAGCTAAACTCTTTTACGAAGCCTGGACTAAACTACTACTGTTCAATTAAAAGTGCACTGGAACTTAGAAAAATTGCCACATTGTTTACATGACTAATTTTATTTCATTTTATTTTATTCTACCAGTTGGTTTTGAATACCATTTTAAATCAGTTGTAATTTGTGTATATTTTGTTTCCATCATCATACATTTTTTCTTATTATTTTTTCTTTTTCTGGTTCTCTTTTTTCCACTTTATTCAAAATGATGTATAATAACAATACTAACTAATTATACAATTATATACATTTTAATAGATAGTTTTTAGGGTTCTTGAACACGGACCTGAAGAAGTCTAGAAGAACAAAAGCGATCTTTGTTAACAATGGGTTATGAAAATAGAATATGATTTTTACAACTGATTTTTTACATGCAAAGTGTATATGTATATATTTATATATTTTTTTTTGATTGCCAAATAGACTAAGGTTGATATATTTCCAGCCATGTAGTATATTGTCTTGGACAAAATCACAGACTTAATAATCTTCTTAATAATCTGGTTAAATAAGAGGTACCACAACATTATAAATTTTATTTAAAGAACATAAGGGTTATATATTATTATGACAGCTACTAAGTAGGGCAGGACCAGCTCGAATGTCACACTGATGGGGAAGGGATGCGAATTTAACATGTGTACCAATAACACTTTGTTTTACAGCACAATAAACCACTCCCTTGCCTGATAAAAAGTATATATATATATATTTAGAAAGCTTGTGAGGAAACTATTACTCTATTTTTGTTTTACTTGGATCGCTTGTCTGTGTACTTACTTAATAAAGGATTTTCGACCTGAAACAGACTGCCTGCCTTGCTTGGATTAGTTTCGGATACTTAGTAATTCTGTACAATTATATATTTTTTATTTTATTTTATTTTTTTACTTAAGACGAGTTTAATTTCGCTACTTCTACTACTTTTGTCTGATCTGATTAATATACAGTGATTAACTAGAGATATATGGACTGAAAATCTTCCACACAGAGAAGTTTCTTACACTGTATTGTTTTTGGACCCACTACACTTGTTTAGTGGGTTGTTTTGAGACTTTGGGGATACCACGGAGATTACTTGTTTTTTTTTTATATTACAGGACCATCTGATCTTATCTAACTATAGCACCTTATGTTATGTCAGGTGTACATCCAAGCCATACTAAATTACAAAATGTAATGTATGTAACAGTTGTTGTGTCTTTCGGCTTTTCCCGGTTAGGGGTTGCCACAGCGGAACTCCGGTCCGTTAATGACTGGCAGTTGATTTTAACGTGCCCAGTTGCCAGCCCTGATGCACAACCTTCAACGAAGCTATGCCCATTCACGAATGTCTCCACGCAGAAGACGCTCTAACTGAGAATCGTCACATTCATATGCCAAATATGTCTGAAATGAAACATAATCATTGATAAGGCATGCACATAAATGCACATGGCAGTTAAATTACATATTCATTATGTATGCATATAAGCAGACATCATATACATGGTATGACCCTGTAGAATGTGTAGCTATGACAAGTCTGCTACAAAACATGACAATAGCCATATGTGTATGTATAGTATTAAAAACTACAAATTACACAATGTACAGAAAATGTTACTAAAGTTTATAAAGGCCCCAGAAAGGAGGTCACTCTCACAGTAGTGATAGGTACGTGGAGGTAATACACATGGTAAGTCAGCCTATACTGCCACATTTGCTGCTTCACAGCTATTGACATGTGACACATAGCACAATCTGCCTTACAGGCAGACATCTCAAACAACTATTTGTTCCTGTAATGTCAGATGTGCAGCAACATAAATGTTAAGAGATTATATGATATGCAGTTAACAACATCAAATCATGAGGCAGGACATGTGTAATGCTTACCAAAGTTACATCACAGTACAGTACAGTACATTTGTTGTGAAACTGTAAAGGTCACCAGATCTGGCCCATAAGTTTAATTTATATGTTGTATAACAGAGACACAAAGGTGTAATAATAACAATTGCAATATCATGATTATGCAACATTCTAAATGTGATATTTACATATTGATGATATAAGCAGAAGACCATGAATGAGTCAGTATGCCTATCATGATTTTATTACATTACTCTGGAATATTATATGGCATGCAGTACTAAGTTTATTAGATACACTTCTGTTGTTACTTGTACATTTATTAGCATATCAGCCTTTGGTATGCAAGCAAAAAACACACATGCATGCACTATTGACTATTGACACGGGTCTCGATAACTTAATACAATGTAATTTATAATAACACTAGATGGTTGAAGATGTGACCTTGATATAAGTATGTTCATAGATAGGCCTTACACCAATGTTAGTCACAGACTCAGAGAGGGTTTTGTTAGGAATATGGCCCATATTCATTACTAAATATGTACCTCACATATTTATGTTGAGGTGTCAATATAACATCTAAATTTCCACAATAACGTATCATTACGTGCAACTAATGTGTCATGTTTATTTACTATGGTTAAACTTTTGTGTTAAAAATATACTGTAAAAAATCAATGATACACTTAAAATGTATATACATATGAGACGAGTACTGCAGCATGGTTAACAGGTAACATCACAACATTATGTAATCAACTGGAATTTTAAAGCTTTTGAACAATTGAACATAGTGACAAGCATGCATACAGCATGTAATAGCTAGAAATTATGTATATGAGACGCATACATAACTGTCCCTTAACAAATGTATCACTGTCACTACCTATGTGTGTATTGTGCTTATATATGTACTTGCACAGTTAAAAAAATATAATGCTGATCATGAATATACTATGCAACACCTCAGACACAAATAAAACTAGAACTGGCTTGTGGCATACCAATAACAGGAAATGTTATGCAATGTTGTGTTTAACAAACCATCACAGTGCATTTATATAACATTATAAGAGTAGTGGAACTCAAGTACATGCCAATATAGGTTTTCCAACAGCATTAAGACTGCTGAGTCAGTAGACGCCCCTTCAACAACAGAATAGGTAGGCTTTGCACAACATAAAACTCACTGAGAACAACTGCCTACTGTGCATTCAGCAGCAACAGTGAAAGCAACGTACATGTAACACATTCAAGTCAAAATCAATATGACAGTTGAGCACAGATGTGTTTAATTTAGGTTGTGTAAACATACAGCACATAAGCTTAATGCAGTAAAAAACATATTAATATCACATAAGACAACATTCCACATAAAATTATGCACACATTAATGTTGTTCACAATATTATGTGTTGCACATACCTCACAGATGAGTTTTTAGAATTCTGAAATAATATTGTCATGCCTGAATGTCATAGGACTACACATCAAAACCTGAAGTTTTAAATATGTTAATACTATTTCTGGAGACATAAAGATGCAAAGTAAATATCTCCCCCCCTCTGCTGCTCTTCAAGCCTGCTGCATACTCTCTGTTCACAAGGTTCTATTCCTGGCCCAACCTTCAGCAGCTGCAAACAGAAAAAGATATGATGTATTACAGCAACAGAAGGATTGTCTATATTCAGTACATAAAGACTTCTATGTACACCAAAATAACAGTGAAAAATGAGTGATTATTATGTTAACAAACATTGCCACACAATGCAATATCACATTTTGCATATTCAGTCATTGATGTGTCACTCTCACTACTGTGCATAGATAAGGACTAATGTAGACAAATAAGAGGAAGCTAGATTCAAACCTACCATTCTCATCTATGTTCACACTACAAAACAGAACTTTACCTGCCTGGTAAACAATCTTGGCTGCGAATACATGAACTGATGGAATTCAAACAACTTACATCCATGAATAAGCAGAGAAGCATTACATACATTAAGAGGTATGCCAAACTAAGATAACATTGTGTAAATGTACAGAAATACCTAACCATCTGGACAAAGACCAACAAATGTACAGTTATTGCATGCTGAACTTAGTGTGGTGTTACCTTATACTCAATAAAATTATGTAGATATGTACATGATGAATACTTCAATATTACAATCTTACTGTATACATATATGCATGAATACAATATAATAAATGTATGTGTGTACATAGGCAGATATATGTAGATCAACAGATAGACCTATATGTGTACACATACTTTTGTTTGTCATTTTTTATGGACATGTACATACATATTTTAGCTAAATGTGAATTTGTACATGTATACTGCAAGGCACGTAAAAGAAAATTACAAGGACTGCTATGTGTACTGCATAAGCTGCTATATACATTTAACATCACATTGTACATAATATATCCAAAGTACATTGTGGGACTTGAACTGTTGACATCCGTAACATTAATGTCTAGTGCTAATATTCAAACTGGCCAATGATGTATGCAATGTCTGTGGTGATACTCAAACAATAAAACTATGCAATCATGACTGCATGTCATCACATTGCTTACAGCAAGACACATCGGTTGTCACAATTCAGGTTTCCAGCTGTCACAGGCTGCAAGATAATATTTGTCTGCACCTGAAATACATAGCCATTAAAGGAATTATTGTTCAGTTGTGGGATTGAAACCTAACTTTAGAAGTATGTCATCATCATCATCATCAACCCCCTTTTTCCCTTTTCTACATGGAATTGAGGTGTCATATCAACTATTGTCATCTCTCTCTATTCAGTGCCAGTCTCCTGCCTTCTTCAATGCTCATGCCTGACTGACACAGGTCTTCTCTCACACAATCCATCCACCTATTTGCTGGGTGCCCTTGTTTCCTGTCTGTTCCAAATCTCCTTCTCAAGATTGTCTTCTGCTTTTCTGCACATGTACCTGAACCATAGTAATCTATTCTCTTTGACATTTCTGCAATTAGAGCCACTTTGGCTTCTGCTCTTATGTCTTCATTTCTTTGTCTGCCCCACAGTGTGCAACTTACCATCCTTCTCAAGCACTTCATCTCCATCACCTCTAGCTTTCTCAACTGCCCTGCCTTTACTAACCAAGTTTCTGTACCATACAGTAGTACTGATCACATCACGATTTTACATACCTTACTTTTAAGCTTCTTTGGCATTCTTCTGTCATACACTAACCCTGACACTCTGTGGCAGTTGGCTGCAGCTGTGCTGATTCTAGCTTTAACCTCCTCATTTAACCTTCCCTTCTCATCAACTAACCCTCTCAGATACTTGAAGCTGTTAACCTGTTCCACAATATTCCTTCAGTTTCATCCCATGTGCCTAGAAGTTTTGCATTCCATTCCCCTGTCCTTTGCTGAAGTTCTTGCTCAGAGTCTGTCTGTAATGCCACATTATCTGCATACAGAAACTATGTTGGTTTCTCCTCTCCAACCTCTTTGCTAATGTAGTCCATCAGCAGTATGAACAGCAGTGGGCTCATAGATGAAACCTGATGCACACCCCAGTCCCACTGGCAATCCCTCTGCAAGACTGAACACTGTTTGTACCTAAGTAATTGGATCCTTGTACATGACTTGCACTAATTCTACCAATGTTTCTGGGACTTTGAACCACTGCAGGACTGCCCAAATCAGCTTTCTAGGGACCTTGTCACATGCTTTCTCCAAGCCTAGGAATGCACAGCTGGAATCTTTCCTCAACTCTAGCTTCTGCGAAACTATCTGTGTCATTCCAAATATCAGGTCATTTGTGTTGTATGCTGATCTGAATCCAGATTTCTGCTACTCTACATATTCATTTATCAATCACCCTCTCCAGAGCTTCATGCAGTGTGATAGGAGTTTGATACCTCTGTACTGCCCACAAATGTGAATTGAACACTGACACTGGTATGCTTATTCTCCAGTTATCAGGAATACACCTTTCTCTTAGTGTTACACCATTTCTCCCCTATCTCACTCAGTATCTTTGTCATATCTGCTGTGGCCTTAACAGAGACTCCTGCTTTCCCTAACTTTGTTTTCTTTAGTGCTGTTCTTACTTCTGTGGTGGACTCCTCCTCTTCTCTCACTGTAGATTGTGCCTGGGTCAGTACAGCTTCAGTTAGGTTTTCTTCATTCAGAAACTGCAGGAAGTACTCCTTCCATCTGCCTTTGATGTCCTATGGACTAATGAGCAGATTGTTGCTGGCATCTGTTATGTAGGGTGTGTGACTATCTTCTTTATCTTTCTGTCTTTGCCTTGCAACCTGATATAGATTTTTGTACCATCTAATGACATACATTCCAGAAGCAAGTAGAGTGCCTCTGATGCCTTGTTCTTTGCTATTGCAACTCATTTCTTAGCCAGCCAGTATTCCTTCTTAACCTGGTCTGTCTTTTCTATCTCCCACTTTTTCTTGCACAGTTTTCTTTTGATGACTTCCTAGAAAGTGAAAAACTTAACCATTGCACAAAACCCATTCTGCATTCCACCAACAGCTTTCCTTATGTACCTTATTTCCATGCCTGTCTGGGATGCATATCTGTTCTGTAGTCCTCATACATGCTGTTCTGAGGCACTGCCATTCTTCTTCACCTCCATCTATTTCATCTTCTTCTTGAAGTGCTTGACCCTGAGTAATGCTTTGAACTAATGTGCATTTTCTCCAGTCAACTTCCAGGTCTTCAGCCTGGTCTCTGTTGACCTTCGAGACTTCACTGATAACTGTTTGCAGCTGATAGTGGCAACCGGTGGTTTAAGCTGTGGGATGACTTTGCAATCACTGATTCTTCCACAGTGCCCTTTCCTTAACAGCAGGAAGTTTACCTGAGTTGCATGTTGGCCACTCTTGTATGTGATCTTGTAACTGTCTCTCTTTTTGAGGCCATGTGTTTGCTACTTTGAAGCTTTTTGCAAGACAGAAGATTAGAATGGCCTCTCCTTCTTTATTTCTGTTGCACCATCCATGTGTCTGACCTGATATGTGCATTCAAGTCACCCATTATTATCGCCAATTCATGTTGTCCAGCTTTATCTAGTAGGTCCTACAACTGCTGTCTGAAGGCACCCTTTTCCTCACTATCACAGCCCTGCTTTGGAACATATTTATTTATTTTATATTTGTTTAGCGGGAAAGTCCAACAGGATATATGTCCATTTTCAGTGGAGGCCCGGGGAGAAAAGCTCCAGAAAGCAGAGTACAAATACATTAGGAACAACATCAAAATCATTCGGCTTCAATTTCAGACAATAATACATGCAGTTATGGGCTAAGTCCTTTCAAAAATTCATACACTTATTAGAGTATATGATTGAAATGCTTAGGGAGAGTTTGCAGGAACAGCAGGTGGTGATTAGTCGGGGTTTAAGCAGGGACACTGCCAATGCTGTTGGAAGTATAGTTTGAGGCTTTTTTTGAACTGGGTTAAGGAGGATTGGTGAGTAAGTTCGGCAGGTAGCATATTCCAAGTTTTGCCTACTGAGTTGGTGAATAGAGAGTCCCCAGCCACATTTATGATCTTAGCTGTTTGTACCAGCGGTTTGTCAGCAGAGCACAGTGACCTCAGGTTACTGCATGGTTTGATGATCTTATTTAGTGCTGGTGTTTTTTCGGGTTGATATAGTATTTTGTGGGTTATTATAAGTTGGTTGTATCAGAGACGACTGGGCCACTCCAGCCATCCTAGTTGAGTAAGGTTGATATAATGGTGGGTCCTAAAAGTAGCACCTGTAGCAAATCTAGCAATATGGTTGTAACAACTAGAAAGTTTGGTAAGGATGGCTTGGTTCAGGTTAGTGAAGAGGGGGGAGGCATAGAGGAGGGTAGATAGTAGGTGGGATCGAGCAATAGTAGCTCTTGCAGAAGGAGTGAGGAAGGGCTTGATCCTGTATAGGGAGCCCAGTTTTTTTTTGACAGATCTGATGGTTTGATTGACATGGATATCATATTTTAGGGTGTTATTGATGGTGATACCCAGGAGTTTTGTGTGAGTATCTGGGAATATAATAGTGCTATTGCTGGAACTTATAGTAAAGAATGGTGAGGAGGGTTTGCAGGTGGGGAAAAGATTAGCAGTTTAGTTTTGTTGGGGTTTAATAGAAGCTGACAGTTTGCAAACCATTTTTCTACATCATTGAAAGTATTCTGGGTTAGGGTCATAAGCTCAGTTGAGGAGGAGGTGGTACATATTAGACTAGTCCATGTATTGGATGCACGTGGCCTTGGGAGTGATGGTGGGAAGGTCATTAATAAAGAATGAGAAGAGTAGTGGTCCTGGTATGGAGCCCTGGGGGACTCCTAGAGTAATGGGTAGATGTGTGGAGAGGGTATTCTGTCATAAAACTGCTTGTTGTCTATCAGACAGGTAAGATTGGAACCATTTAATAGCGCTATTATTCAGTGACAGTTCCTTCAGGGTACAGAGAAGCAGTTGGTGATTGACCATATCAAAGGCCTTAGAGAGATCTTGGAAGAGAGCAGAGGTAAGTTTGTTATTGTTTTGGTTGATGTTGATAGAGTTAGAGAAGGATAGGAGGGCTGATGTGGTGCTGTGGTGTGGCCTAAAACCATGCTGAGTTGGTCAGTAGTATATTTTGGGTGAGGTAGTGCATTAATTAGTTGTGGATGCACTTTTCCATAATTTTGGCCAGTGGTGATAGTATGGCTATTGGTCGGAAGTTTGAGCAGTCTAAAGAATTCCCTCCTTTATGAAGGTGAATGACATGGGAAACCTTTCAGAGAGAGGGGATAGTAGCTTAAGTCAAGGTGTGGTTTATTATGATCGAGACAAGGTATGCAACGGCATTTTCCCCTTTTTGTAAATATTCTGGTGGGAGGAGATCAGCTGCCAGGGTAGTGGGCTTTAGTTTGTTAATTAGAGATCAGATGGTTGATGTGGATACAGGTTGGAAGGTGAAAGGGAGTGGGGTAGTGGTTGTGGAGGAGTTTTGAAAGGAGCTGGTGGGGGGTAGTTGACTAGCTAGTGATTGATGGTTTTGGTAAAAAAATTGTTAATGATGTTAGCAGTTTCCTCTGGAGTTTTAAGGTCGCGTATGAGGGGGTGGGGGTGGAGGTTTGGCCAGGGTGGAGCAGTTTGTTTATGCCTGCCCAAAAGTTTTAAGGTTTGTTCTGGTGTTGTTGCTGAAGGTGTTGATAGAAGTTTTTTCTGAGAGGGGGCATTTACACCTAGCCTATAGTTTTTGTGGCTTACACCACCCCTTTAGTTTAGGGGGGAACTATATTTTATTTTGCTGTGCCTCTGTTGAGCAGTGACACTGAGGTAATCCCTGGGGTATATCTGCGATCTCCCATCCATTTTTGTCTAACAATGTGGCTTTCTTGGTATCATTCCTTAGTTGTCAGAATTTAATATGATCAAGTGGGTCTTTGGAGGTGTGCCAATTGTCCCATGCTTTATTTCTTGCTATGATTTTGGTTTTGGTTACTTTAGAGAGCCAGGGGGCGGTCTCAGTTTTGGCTCTGAGGGAGCGGATAGGGGCGTGGGAATCTAGAATGGAGAGGAATTTAGAATTAAAATAGTTTACAGTATCATCTAGTGGAAGTTCTTTAAGTATGGCCCAATCGCATGCTCTGAGATCATTCTGAAAGTCAGTGGAGTTAAAGTTCTTGTTGTTTCTGATAGATTTATATAGAACTTGGTGGTGGTTATCTACTTTATGCTTAATGATGTAAGTGAGTAGGTAGTCACTTATATCATCTGGGAGGGTACCCGTGTTATACAAGTCTGGGTGACTGTTGATAAGAATCCAGTCCAGGATACTGCCTTTGTAGTTGGATTTGTTTATTCTGGTGGGTGAGGATACAAGCTGGGTATAGCCATGAAGGTTTATATGGGTGGTGGGAGATTCAGAGAAACAATTGTTCCAGTCAATATTAATGTCTCCTAACACCATAGTTTCTTGGGGGAATGTGTTGGAAAGCCATTGGAGGAAGTCTTCTAGGGTATTTGCATTGCTGCCTGGGGGGATATAAATGCAAGCAATGAATATAGTTTTACTTTTGTTAAGCTGTAGTTTGCTAACTAGGGCTTCTGAATTATTGAACAGGGGGGGTTGTTGTGGTGCTAGTGTGACATATATAGTGTTTTTAAACAGAACTGCTACTCCTCCACCTTTCCTGGTGTTACGGCCTAGTCTAAGTATGTTGTACTGTGGTGGGATAATCTCATCATTTTTAGTGCCTGGTTTTAGCCAGGTTTCTGTAAGACATAGCACATCAGGTGAGTAGGTGGCTAGAAGGGCATGAATATTATGGACCTTCTTGTTAATACTCCTGATGTTTAGGTGACAGGTCAGGAGAGAGTTAGGGGACTTTGAATTTGGCCATATGTTGAAGGTGGTAGCGGGCTGGGAGCTTGTGGAAAGGGTGGATCCAGGGTTAGGGTGAATGTCTCCATCCCTCATCAGAGTAAATTGTACAGTGATTATTAGTTTCAGTGCTTTATTTATTATTTTATGATAATATCTAGTTTTTGGGGAGATAGACCATGGTCTAGTTAGTTGGTGGTTGTTAAAAGTCGAGAGGACAGGTTTGTAGTGAGTTAGGGGTTGGTCTGATTCACTCATGGTGGGAGCAGAGATGGTATGAGATACAGGGTGGTGAAAGACAAGATAGGGTTGGTTTTCATAGATGGTGAGGAGATATAGCCCAGGCAATATAACTGGGAGGAACATAATTGGTCTCATCTTGATAGTAGTGGTGCTTGGTAAGGAATGTGGGTGGAGAATTAAGAGGGTTGTTGGCAGGAAGGGGTGGTGTATGGGGGTGGTGTATGGAGGTGTGGGTTATCTATGATAGGTTGTAGGAGGGGGAGTGGTTTATTGGGCTTAAATTTAACACTAGTGGGGGGCAGGTGGAATTTGGGGGCAGGGTGGGGTGCGGAGCGAGCCTGAGCAAAGCAAGGGTGGGAGGAGCGGTGCTATACAAAGCTACAAGGATTTCCAGGGTCTGTGAGTATGCAGGCTTAAAGAATACAACTTTACAGTGCTTTTACTCAGTTCTTTTTAAAGTGAACTGCAATTTACTCAATTTTACTTAATTCTTTTCAAAGTGAGCTGTGTTTTACTCAATATTGTATTAAACTTAGTTTGTAGTTTAACCAGACAATTTTACTGACTGTTGGGAGTAAGCAAGCTTTTAACCTGAATTTTGTACAGATATTTGTTATTTCTTTAGCAACTGTGAGATGAAGTAATCAGGGGGAACGTGTTATACAGGCTGTTTGTGCTGTAGAATGCTTATTTTATTACTTATTACAGCAGCCTGACTGGGGAGTCTAAGACTGTTAAGCTATCTTTTACTATGGACCCTAGGCTAGCCATAGACCCAGTTCAGCCAAGCAATCTATTAGCACAACAGTTACACTTAAGATATAGACCTTACAGTCCTTTTCCTTAGTGAGGGACAGTGCAGGAATGCTTTTCTTTTTGTTTTCAGGATGATAGTTTCTTTTCAGCACAGATTGAGCCATTCGAAGGACAGGTTGGGTGGAAAAACCTGCTAAGGTACATAGAGTCAGTGCATGGGCTGATATTATGAAAGCTGCCCTCTTTTAGGCTGAAGCCAGATAGCAATGAGTCTGTCACTGGTTCTGATGACATTTCTCATTGTCTTCTTAAGCCTCTCCCTCACTACAATTCCCACACCATTTCTAGCCTGTCCACCTCCTGAGTAATAGATTCTGGATCCCAAGCCAAGTGGCTTTGCTTCTTTGCCCTTCCATCTTGCCTCTTGGATATATAGGATGTCCGGGCTCCTACTTACCATCATCCACTTCCAAGTTGTGTCCTGTCAGTGAACCTACAATGAATGACTCAAAGTTAAATCACTGTCACAAAGCAAAATCTTTCTCACAGCTGTGAGTAACATTTCTGCTGTTTGTTTCCCACCCTCCCTCCCTTGTTTGTTTCCCACCCTCCCTCCCTGTTGGTATAGTGTTTTTATAGTTGGTGGCTTTGCAGTTGCCCGCCCCTAGTGAAAATTTGATCTGGGACCCACCTCCAAGTCTAGTGTCATTACCTCATTCTACCCAGTACAGGGAGAGCATTTGAGAAGGCCAATCAGCTTAGTTTCTGCTACTCCTTTCTCTCTTTCCTTTCTCTCTTTCCAAAAAAAAAAAAAAAAAAAATTAATCTGCTTTTACTGTATTTGTGTTTTTTCCTACTTTATTTTGCTTTTGCGTCATCTTAAAAGTACTCAATTGTATTTATTACTGCTTGGTGTAACTCATTGTAAGCCTTTTAGTTTAAGCACCTGGGCTTCAGACCAGTTTTACATTAGGAAGGTTTGTGGTCTGCACTGTAGTGGCAGAACAGGTAGCTTACATCCTTCTAAGTTGGGAACTGCTGATTGAGGGATCAGTGTCTGTTATTCTAAAAGTGTATTAATTCTGGTTTAAGCACTTGGGCTTGAGGCCAGTTATTTTACATTAAGAGGGTTCGTGTTCTGCACTCTTGTGGGAGGAGAGGCTGGACTCTGTCCTTCTGAGCTGGGAATTTCTGGTTAAAGCTTATAGTGCCTGCATATTTGAACTGCTTCTTACTGAAATTGGTACACCTCGTTTGCTGTAGCATAGACTAGATCCAGGCCTGCTGAATCTAGCTTTGTTTGTATAACTTGAGCACTAATCCAGGCATTCTTTAAAGTATTCAGTTGTATTTATTACTGCTGGTAGTAACTTGATTAAAGTGTAGCTATCATTTCTAAGTCTTTTGGATTAAGCACTTGGGCTTCAGACCAGTTGTTTTACATTAGGAAGGTTTGTGGCCTGCACTGTGGTGACAGGACAGGTAGCTTACATCCTTCTAAGTTGGGAACTGCTGATTGAGAGCTCAGTGTCTGTTATTCTAAAAGTGTATTAGTTCTGGTTTAAGCACTTGGGCTTCAGGCCAGTTATTTTACGTTAAGAAGGATTGCGGTCTGCACTCTTGTGGGAGGAGAGGCTGGACTCTGCCCTTCTGAGCAGGGAATTTCTGGTTAGAGGCTTATAGTGCCTGCATATTCTAACTGTTTCTTACTGAAATTGGTACACCTTGTTTGCTGTAGCATAGACTAGATCCAGGCCTGCTGAATCTAGCTTTATTTGTATGCTTGTTATTTGTTTATTTCCTGAAACGCTAATTCCACCTAAAACGCGGCCTTTTAGCACTTCTGTGGATCCCTAGTGATATCTGCATTGCTTACTGTACTTATTTCCTTGTTTCACTTGAAAGAAAGTTACTGTTTGTCGTTTTGCATTTAAGTTACCTGTAGCACATTGCATTTAAGTTACCTGGCACTTGCTCACTAAAGCAATTATATAAGTCAGCTCTAAAAATTAAGAGCACTACACCCTCACAAACTCCCCTTGAGTACATTGTTCCCCATTGGCCCTTTTTTCAATTATAAAGGAATTCCCAATACTATTCTAGCATGTCCAAAGGTCAGTTGTCAATCTCCTCTCGCGTCCAGCTGGTGAATCTGGGAATCTTGAGGCAATGTTGCAACTGCCTCATGTACACAGACAACCCTCTCCTCCTCCCAACAAATTCCAACACATGTGAGAGATGCAACCATATAGCCAAACTGGAGGCTAAGCTCTCTCAACTCAGTACTGGCGTAACCAGTCAGGAGGAGAAGGAAACCACACTCACTACAATTCCAGTCTCACATAGACCTACCACGACAACAAACCAAACACATAAACACACAAAAACATACCGGAGGCTCTAAATAAAAATCTGCCTAAGCAGCAGAGACCTCCAAAGCAGACACCCAAGCAACCGCTACCCCAAAACAAAACACGTGCAACACATAGCTCACAAAGCCAGTGTGCGAACAGTCACAGCCCTTAAGGCTAAACAACACACCTGATACACTTGTAATAGGTGACTCTATCGTCAGGCACACTGGCGTCCTGCTCACCAGGCTGAACAAGGAGAAGGTCATGGTGAGCTGCCTGTCGGGCGCTAGGATCCGCCACATAACACAAGCACTCAGGTCACTCCAAGGCAAGTACAAATATGACTCAGTCATTGTCCATGCTGGTGTGAATGACCTGAGACGTACCTCCCTGGACTACATGAAAAGAGACATAGAGGAGCTCTCTGAGCATGTAGCCCAGGCCGGTATGACCCTGACCTTGAGTAGCATCTTACCCTCACCAAGAATGATGCCACAATATGAAGACAAGATGATCAATTTCAACAATTGGCTTAAGTGTTGGTGTCATTCAAAGGGGATCAATGCCTGTCAGCCTGGGATGACATGCTCGACAAGCCATGATGCTTCGCTAGGGACGGCTTGCACCTGTCACCCCTGGGCTTTCGGATATTGGCAAAGGCTCCTGCTACCCCCATAGTGCCTTTTTAGGCAAGGCTCAAAAGACAAACCCACCTCCATAGGTATCACAAGGGATAAGAAACTAAGAGTAATGCTACTCAACGCCAGAAGTCTAAACCTCAAGATGCACTTTTCGAAACTCTCCTTAGCATGGAGAACATCGATATCTATGCAGTAACAGAAACCTGGTTCAAGGCTCCCGAGAGCACCCCAGCACTACCAGGTTATACCTCATACCATGCTTTTCAGCCCCAAAACTTGGACCGAACCACAAAAGGAGGGGAGTATCAATATTCGTCAAAGATACCCACACCTCCAGGTTGGTGGCACAGCACGAAGCATCAGAGACTATCCATGTGCAACTAACTGTGGGTAAAACTGCCTTCCAGTTTATAGCCTGCTACAGACCACCCTCCCAAACACAGGAACCCCACTTGGCCTTCCTGAGAATACTGGAAAATATGAAGGTCTCTCCAAACACCATTATATTGGGCGACTTCAACTACCCAAACATAGACTGGGAGCATTACCCTAGCTCCAACACCCTAGCCCAAAGGTTCCTAGAATTTATAAACTCAAATGCTATGGAACAACTTGTTACCACTCCCACAAGAGGGGAAAACATACTGGACCTGATCATCACCAACATGGGGACACTATGCTCCAGACCAGAAGTGTATCCCTCACTGGTAAGATCAGACCATAAACTAATCTCACTGGATATTCACATCCCGACCCCACCCCTGCCCAGAAAACCACAGTGAAAAACTTCTCTAAAGCACACTCCTCAAAACCGAGGTGAAATCCTTCAAAGCCCGGGCCTGTGGAAAATCTGCCCAGACCGCAGAATCCTTTATAAACGCATTCTATGAACACCTTCAGGAATGCATGGATCATGCAATCCCAAATAAAACCAAGACCCAATCCTCCAAAGGCAGGCGTCCTGTCTGGTGGACCCCAGCCATAAACAAACTATGCAATAGAAGGAGGAAGCTACTACATGATAGAGCAGAATAACAAAAGGGAAGGCATCTCTGATCAGTATTAGCAAAAAACTATGTGCACTCATAAAATCGTCTAAGGCCAGCTTCGAGAGAAAAATTGCACAGGACACTAAGGATAATCACAAGGCTTTCTTTAGTTATGTTAGGAACCTGGGTGGGAATTCCCAGATATGCTCAGAATTAGTCCAAAATGACAAAAATACACCAAGCCCACAGACATTGCCAACATCCTAGCTGACAGGTTCAGTGCAAACTTCTCCCCCCTCTCCCCACCAAAAGGGCAAATATCTATCCCAACAGAGTGCTGCCCCCCCTGACATCTCAGATGCTCAGGTAAGAGCCGCCCTCTCCAAAGCAAAAACACAGCATCAATGGGACCAGATGGTGTCCCGGGCTGCGTCCTACATGAACTCCAAGAAGAGCTAAACCCAAACATAAAACTACTGTTCAATCTTAGCCTTACTACAGGATATGTACCCAAAGAGTGGCGTACAGCAACAGTGGTCCCTCTCCACAAAGGTGGTGCCTCAACGGATCCTGGAAACTATCGCCCCATAAGCCTGACTAGCTTGGTCTGCAAAGCTATAGAAAGGATCATCATGGACCTCATAAATAAAGATATTGGGGACCTACAGACACTGGATCCTACCCAGTTTGGCTTTGTTAAGTGCAGATCCTGCCTCTTAAACCTGGTCGATTTCTTTGAAACAGTCACCAAGGCCATTGACGAGGGGAAGGTGGTCCACACAGCCTACCTGGACCTCGCAAAAGCCTTCGATACAATACCCCACTCGGGCATTATAGATAAGCTCACCAGCTTAAATATAAACCCCTATGTCACTAGATGGGTTGCAAACTGGCTCAAGGACAGAACCGACATGGATAGAATTGCTGGAGCTATGTCAGACTCCAAACCAGTTACAAGCGGCATCCCACAAGGCTCAGTCCTGGGACCTCTCTTGTTCGGTATATATTTCTCGGCGGTACAGGCCAACACGGAAGGACTGTGGCTGACCAAGTTCGCAGATGACTGCAAACTGGGCGCCATAATCAACTCTCCAGCCGACACAAGCATCCTCCAAAAGGGCCTCATAGAAACAGACAACTGGTGCCAGAGCCATGGCCTCAAGCCAAACGCCAAAAAGTGTATAGTCATCCCCTTTGGCAAAAACAAAGTGCCCACAAATTACCACATAGGTGGTAATCCATTAAGTACAGAAGAAGTCATTAGGGACCTGGGGACCCAAGTTGATAGCAATCTCTCATTTGACAACCACGTGGCCAAAGTGGTTAGAAAAACATTTTATATAGCCCACCTAATCATGAAGGGATTCACATCTAGATCAGGGGAGGTCATCGCACCTCTTTACTCATCCCTCATCAGGCCCATAATTGAGTACAATGCCCCTTTTGGGATGTACCTTACCAGACACCTGCAGCAACTGGAAAGACCCCAAAAGTACCTCACCAAGAGGATCAAAGGGCTCAAACAGATGCCATATGCTGCCCGGTTAAAGAAACTCCAGCTCTACTCAGTGTCATACCGCCTGCTCAGAGGCGATCTGTGCCTGACGTATAAAGCCATGTCCAACCCGAATTAATGGACATGCTGCACCTCAGAAAATCCAAATCCCATCGAGCTGCATGCTCGAGAGACTTGAACCTCAGCACTGAAATAAATAGGACATGCTGGAGGGACAGATTCATAACCCAGAGGCTCCCTTCACTCTGGAATAAAATCCCAGTCCAGGTTAGGCGGAGTCCCACATTGACTCTCTTCAAGAGGAATCTTGATGAGTGGATGGGAGATCGTAGGTTTACCCTGGCTATCACTTCTGTGTCACTGTTAGACAGAGGCACAGTATACTAACCTCAAAAAAAGGCATAGCAAAATTAATTTAAAATGGGTGGCGAAAGCCAAACACACTCTGGCTAGGCTTATAAATGCCCTAGGGCAGATAGCCTAGTATGAACCTATGAACCTATGAACCTATGAATCAACTTCTACGCCACACACGTCTGCCTTTATCAGCTCATCACTTAAGTCACCAAATTTGCATGTTTTAACTTTATTTCTCAGGTCAGTTATATATGCTGCAAAAGTTTCACCAGGCTTTTGATCCCTTGTGAAAAAATAAGTGCCTTTCCATTGTAACATTTCTCTGGGGGTTACATATTTCTCTAAATTTACATTTTAAGCACCCTGGGTCCTCCCTTGACTGAGCCGGTACAACAATGTGATGGTTTTCCTCCTCTCCATTATAAACAGCAGGTGCATACACAAATGAATGTTCCCTTTCTATAGCTTCTAACTCAGCTAAATTATGTAGAATAAATGCCTTTGTACAATCATCTTTATCAGAAAATGCAGCCTGTATGAAAATTCCATACTCTTGCTCAAACGCTCTCCAGTTCTTAGCCATATTACTGTCAAACATAAGTGTAATGGGCTTTCAAAATCCATCTGCCATGCCCACAAAGTATACACAAACACACAGAAAATATGGCCCTTGTAATTATGTATGAACAAACCGTTCTATGAGCATGTAACAACATTCAAATGCACAATAAACTCTTTGAAATACTGTATTTTGTGAAATATACTCTGTAATGGCTGTAATCTGCGAAATACAACCTGTAATGGCTTTACTTTGTGAAATATGCCTTGTAATGGCTGTACTTTGTGAAATAACTTTACTGTAGCACTGCACAGACATGCAAACACTTTATACACTTCTGATAACTCGGATATATTTGCTTAATGCAAAAAATACATGATTTGCGAAAAAGCAGCCGGTGCCCTTTTTATTTTATTCATTTTAATCAATATGGACTTTATTTCAAACATTTTCCATAGTAATTTGAATATTTTATCAATATCATACATATCGGCCTAACCAAATATCATTTAGAGCATTCTGTATGCCTCATTTCATATTATACAAAAAGAAATAGTGCTGAACAAGTTTTAATATCTAAAATTAATTTCTGACCTGTTTTGTGAAGTATGCACATTTTGAGTGATCCACTTTTTCATATTCCACCAACTCTAAGCAAGTGCCTCTAATCTTTTTAGCCAAGTTGTTTCTAGCTTCATGGCCTTTAAATATGAACGAACTAGTTAACAGACAGACCTTACATACATACGTGCTTACATCTCAACAGCTAACTACAAAATAGCAGTCAGACTTGCACATGCTCAATATTTATACACTTGTGCAAGTGCTTGGATAGCTTCTTAAAGGTACATACATATATTGATCTACAAGAGCTATCCAAGGTAAACCAAGCTGGGCAACTGGAAACCAGCCAGTCAGTTGCTTACTGATGCTAGGCGTTATGGTGGACACACACTGGCCAGTAGGGGCACATATGCCCCCCCCCACCTGGTGTAAGTCTCAACCCATTTATCTCCCATGCCCATTTGGCAACATTAGTCAGCAAGACCAAATCACCTTTCATCAAGTGCCATCCATGATACATGTTCTCCTATTGAGGATACTGCACATCACAGGAGATGCCCAAAGTGGTTGGTTTATACATACTTTCTCCTATATGACACCATGCAGAGTCTGTGCTGCTGCCCACAGCTCCTTTCTTTGGTGAGTTTGAAAATGAAATATCCAGCATGTTCTTTCAGAAGTGGGAGAAACTGCACAGAGACAAAGGGAGAACATGCAAAA
The DNA here is from genome assembly GCF_019279795.1 of Protopterus annectens. Taxonomy (NCBI): domain Eukaryota; kingdom Metazoa; phylum Chordata; order Ceratodontiformes; family Protopteridae; genus Protopterus; species Protopterus annectens. Next base: position 509,506,431 of record NC_056726.1, on the reverse strand, counting down.
TCCAAAAAGGCTTTGGATGGAGGTCAGAATCAAACATTGTACATTGTGCATGGTCTCACTAATATGTATGTATCACCAAGCATTCTTGAATACTTTATAATTAATGGGAGTATATTGTATGATGTTTCTGGAAGCTTTATGGATAATGGAAATATGCACAGTCATCTGCAACACAAGAGATATAGACTTCAATGCACCACATTCATGCTAGTTGTGTAAAGACCTATACTGTATATGATATCAAACAAATACAGTTCTATTTTTAATTTCTCCAAGTCTTTTGGGTTTCTAATACCATGAAGGGAATGAACTCCACCCATAAGTCACAGTATGATAAAAGTTCATGAAATTAGTATTGTTTCAATCTTTGATGTTAGCCAAAAGTGTTCTTCAGAGCACCCACAATGTGCCCAGTAATGGCTCCTTCTGCAATTCATATGGAGTTACATGTGTCAGTATCATATCCAAGTTTGTTTGTTTCTTTTGGCTTTTCCCGGTTAGGGGCCGCCACAGCGGAAACTCCGGTCCCCTAATGATTGGCAGTAGATTTTGACATGCTGGCTTGCCGGGCCTAACGCACAACCTTCAATGAAGGAACGCCCATTCACGCATGTCGCCACACAGAAGACACTCTAATTGAGAATCGAACGGGCAACGTCTAACTGTGAGGTGACAATGCTACCGCGGCACCACCACCGCAGCAGTAACATATGACTGTAAATTCTTTTTTATAAAACCCTTTACTCCTACCACTATTACTACTACTGGAACTATCTAGATATCCTTCTCCCACATTGCCCTCATTTCTGCCTGTAAGTTCTGGTATTTTATGACTTTGTGTCTCTATGTATGTTAGACACTGTAGTCACTGGGTGTGGCGATTTCATTGATCAATGCTACTTTTGTCTTCTTGTCACTGACTACTATATCAGGTTTTCTAGCATCTATTTTTTGAACTGTTGGTAATGGGTGATCCCATGTGATATAAACTTTATCATCTTCTATAATGCTTTTTGGCTCAACTTTCCAGTGTTTTTCAGCCACTTCAGTACCATAATGTTTGCACAATCCCCAATGCAACAGTTTTGCCACATTATTATGTCTTTGAGTATACAGTCCTTCTGCCATTAGTATATCACAGCCAGCAACATAATGTGTGACTGTTTCCCAAAGCCTACATTTGTCTGTTTCTCCCACATCTTCAATGGACTTTGTAAACCAACATATACGTAGTCAACTATCTTGGGCTGCCATATTAACCTTTAGTCTTTAGGTTTAAATTCACCTCTCCTGAACCATCCCTACATTTGATCCTGATCAACATGAGGTTATTCTAAGGCTTTTCTATAGTTGCAACTATATTTATACATTTTACACATTTCTTCTTCTTTTATGCCTTCTTATCTGATCATTCACTTTATATTCTTTCTTTTTTCTTGAAACTTCCACTATGTTTGGGCAGGGGCAGCTCATGCTATAGGACTGCAGCCCCCCCCACTCATTCCCCCCATTGTAGATGAAGCTCCAGCCTACTCACATCTCACGGTAGACCTAACAGCATATATGTGTGTGTGTGTGTGTGTGTGTGTGTGTGTGTGTGTGTGTGTGTGTGTGTGTGTGTGTGTGTGTGTGTGTGTGTGTGTGTGTGTGTGTGTGTGTGTGTGTGTGTGTGTGTGTGTGTGTGTGTGTGTGTAATGCCCCAGTTGCTACATGGTGGTGGGTAGAGAATAAGGCTTGAACCCTGTACCTTGGGCCCAAGTGACAAGAGCCTGAATTCCCTACCCACCACCATTTGTAAAATATTTGCAGATTTTTGCCTCATATTTGTTCTATTCTGTTCTTCATAAAATCTGTGGTTTCTGTATTTTTGTTACTTAACACAGCTAGTAGTGCAGTGGTAGCATTGTTGCCTCACAGCTACAGGTTGTCTGGTTTGATTCTTGGCTGGGGTGCCTTCTGTGTGGAGTCTGCATGTCTTCCCTGTGTTGGTGTGGGTTTTCTCTGGTGTCCTCAATGGATGTTTGTCCCTATTTTTTGGACTGTATTCCCCCATTATTGGCTTCGTCCAGGTTTTTTGTGCCAAAGTTGAGAGCTATGGTGATAACTGAACTCACTGAATATGTTTGGGGGCTGTATTCCCCCATTATTGGCTTTGTTCAGGTGTTTTTTGCTAAGATGTTGACAGCTATGGTGAGAACTGAATTCACTAAATGGTAGCCATTTAAGTTTCAGTCTTCCTTTCTTTCATAAAATAGATGATTTGGCATAGTGGTGTGTTACTCTGACTGTTTACGCAGGGTCCTGGGTTCAATACTTGGCAATGAAATATATGGTGGTAACACAGCATTTTATTCTAGCAACTTTCCAACATTATACAAGCAATGTTTAAAATGTGTCCCTGGTTTTGGGGCTTTTGCCCCCCCCCAATACATTTTGGCTTTTTCCAGATATCTTGTGCTGCAAAGTTCAGAGATACAGCTGAGTGTCAAGTAGATTTTACAAGGAGCTGAGAGCTGAAGGGGAACAAAAGTTTATTGCTGCTTATGCTTACATTGTTAATAGCACAGCAGGTAGTGTATTTGCTTTTGATGCAGAAGGCTGTGGGTTCTACTCCCACAGTAGGTAGATGCATTGCTGTTACTGTACTCTGTTGTAAAGGGGATGGATGCTGCAGTCCTCTTTGGCAAAGATACCTAGTAACTATGAACCTGTTAGTTTGCCATCCATTCCCTATTGCGATATTAGTAGTTTATAATTTTTTTTAATGCAACATAGGCAATTTATTCCTCAAGGGCAACAATCACTTTATTTGTAGATGAAACAATGACATATAAAGTTGTTTGCTAGCAGTAACCTCTTCATTAGTTAACAGATTTCTTTAATGTAGAATTATTTAGATGACTTTTACTTCTTCAGAGATTGTGCATATTTACTGATGGTGGACTGTAGAAGTATGAGTAGACTTTTATGATGAAAATGTTCTGAATTGGGCTGTTTTGTCATTATTGGTGCATGCATTTTGTTTCATTGTTTACTGGAAAAATGTTCAAAACAATAAATTTAAAACGCCCTCTAACAACTGTACTATATTGTACAAGGAATATAATTGAATACAGTCAGGAAGGTGTATCAAAAAGCTTGTGTATGTGTCATGTTCAAGGGGCCTATGATTTGAAAACAGCCCAAAATTAATCTTTATCTGCCACTGGCAAAATGTATTTTCTTTGAATGTGGGTTTCAATGCTGTTTCAATGAAAGTGAGTTTCAAGGGCAGAGAAGTTTTAATGCTAAGTCTATTTTCATTGTGAGACTGCATTGCTTTGTTTAGCAGATATCTATTAGGGTTTATGGTGTAAAATATAAAATAAAACTTTCAAGTGAAATCCATATCATCGCAGAAGTAAAGCAGTATGCACATTACAGTGTTTATGGCAAATGGGGTGAAATAACCAAGGAATGGGACATTGGAATGGCTGCAGGGGGGACGCTCCATTCGACCGTGATTTTGTGAGGGGGGAAGGGCAGCAAACTCGGACAGCCCCGGCTGAACTACACCTCTCACCTGTTCAGAATTTTGCAGAATGAATAGATTTTTGCTTCTTATTTTTGGTTTGTTCCTCATAAAATTTGTGGTTTTCTGCAAAATCATTTAGGAATGAAGTCACTAAATAATGACAGACATTGAGTTTCAGACGTCATAACCTTCAGAAAAATGCATGCTAAAGCAAGACCTGTTATTCTATCAACTGTCTTAAGTTTATACAAGACCAATTTTTAGTACTGTTTGTATGTTCCCACAATATATTTGGCCTTGTTCAGATTTCCTGCATTAAGAGGTTGAGAGGTACGTGCAAATAAATCACTTTATAGAATTAGGAATACCCAAACCTCTCAACTGTTCCCAATTTTGTCTCAAAATGTTGCTCTCTCCCTAATAATCACTCTGCAAAATGGCAATTTTGGAAGAAAACGTGGAGGGTTTACAATTATAAATAACTGTAATGATCAGAGTTATAGATTACTTTTATTTCAGAAATGTATGTAGATGCTCTTATTTTGTCAGCTGCTCAAGTTAACAGTACTAATTTTAAAGAGGTGTCCCTTCTTTGACAAGTTCCCAGCTGTATTGTGTGGCAATTTTATATTTTTGCATATCATTTTTGGTCTGTTTTTCATAAAATTGTGGTTTTCCGGCAAATTAGTAGCAAATCATTAAAGACTGAAGTTAGAAAACAATGGCAGACATTTGAGTTTCAGATTTCATACCCTTCAAAAATTCATACTAATGCAAGTCCTACTACTATTCTATTATCTTTCTAAGTTTATAAGAGCAATATTTAAAAAATTTCTTTATTTTTGGGCCTGTGTCCCACTTCTGTGTATGGCTTTGTCCAGATTTCTTGCTCTGAGGTTGAGAGGTATGAGTGTCAGAGTCATCACCATCAGCCAGAGACATTTCAAACTGTGACCTACTTGTTGCACCCACTCCCCATTGTAGTGGCTCTGGATGTGTCCAAGCAAGGCAAGGAGCAGTTATGCAGTGTAAGTGTGCAGAGTATTCCCCCATCCAAGGGAGACCACAAGTACGACCGTGGCTTTTCATCTGTCCTTGATTTTGCAGAATGTTCTGGTTTTCTGTCATATTTTTATACTGTTGATTTATGCTTCCTATTGTTCAGAAAATGCATGCTGTTGCAGTTCCCTGTTCCTCTGTATTAAAGTAGCAATGCTTTAATGACCATCAGGCAAGCTTGTCGGAGATTGTAAGATGCAAGTAAGCTTTAATAAGCATACTGTTATAGAATTACCAACATTGAAAGCCTTTTCACTATTGCCATGCAGAGAATATTTACATAACTAGATAACGTATAAGCCTTACGTATTGAAATGCATATGACAGTATTTGTAATGAAGGACAAGATTACAGTATTTTCAGAAGCTCATTACATTTGTTGGAGACTTGCAGTTATCTTTGCAGGCTTTACCCATAAACTAAACAGAATGACAATCTATCATGTGTGGTCCATAACTTGTGCAGTAATCCTTTAAGCAATTTATCTTGAGCTTGTTTCTTGTTCGCTGTTCATTTTTACTTTGATCATGTGTTCCCCATGAAACAAGTAGATAGTTGTTGTCAGGCAGCAAATCGTTTTTGGATAAGAAACATTTTTACAAATGGGGGTATCACAGAGATTGCTACTTTCAGCACGTTACTTGGTACTTTTTATAAAGCTGAATATAAATTATAATTAGAACTGCAGTGCAAGGAGAAGTGGTTTGAGTTGAGTGCTGCTTGTTTTTCTTATACTTGATTTTGACTGGCATTCCAGTAATGTATTTAAAAAGTAATTTATTTTTTCATGCCTCACAACCTTTTTGTTTCCATCTAGATATTAAGTAAGCTGTCATGCAGCCAATGCATTGAAATATTTTTTTTCTTCTACACTTCATTTTGTCTTGACTGGATTCTCATAATGATGGTTTGGCACCCAGGGCAGTGTATTTAATTAAAGTTCCAGTTGTTGTGGTTTTGAGCATAGCTCCACCCCTTTCTAGTTGGTCACACCCCTTCCCATTGGCCCCACCCATTCAGCTGTCTCCTGCAGCACACCTTTAATTTGAAGTCACCAGCCACCACTGTGTTTGGGTCTTGTGAGGTCAGCAGATATGTATGCAGTCCTACAATTGCAGATCTATACATATAGTCAATTTAGAAGAGGCCCATACCCCCTTCAGAATGGGGGACTATACAATCTTGGTATGCTGGGCTTGCACTGATTTTTGTAAATCATTTGAAGACCATGAAGCATCCTTCTTGTCTTCCTGTACATCCTATCCAACACTTTTTGGGGCCAGTCAGTCACTCTAAAACTGTAAGTTAAGACAGGAAAAGCAAATTGGGTTATAGCTTGGATTTTGTTCCTAGATGTTAATGCTGTTTTCAGTATTAATTTAAGCCTTCTAAAATATTCCTTACTAAGTTTTATTCACATTTGTTCATGTTTTATAATTGATACTTCATTAATGTCCAAATATTTATACACTCACTCTTGCTTAAGTTCTTTTAAATCACATTCTTGTCTCAAACTAATGTTTTCTTGGTGCTGCAGCTTTCCTGTTTTAAAGGTTGCTTTTGCACACTTATCAAGATCAGCTAACATTCTTATATCATCAGATAAAGTTTTAACCACTTGCAGTTGTGCTTTCAGTTCCTCATCTGATGAACTATACAGTTTTAAATCATCTACAGAAAGAACATGAGAAGTCTTTACACTTTGTTGTTTTCTGGGAGCCAAATTGTAGCCATGACCTAATCTGTTAAGCAGACAACTTAATGGGTTAAGGGCAAGACAAAAGAGCAGCAGTGACAAAGTCACCCTGGAATATCCCCCTTTGAATTCTTATCCCTGAAATAATAATTTGTCCTTTATCATGGCTTAACTGCAAAGTGTTTTGCCATTGTTTCATGATTGCCGTAATGTAATCAATCAGTACAGGGTGTATCTTACACATAGGTTCATAGGTTCATACTAGACTATCTGCCCTAGGGCATTTATAAGCCTAGCCAGAGTGTGTTTGGCTTTCGCCACCCATTTTAAATGAATTTTGCTATGCCCTTTTTCGAGGTTAGTATACTGTGCCTTAGTGACACAGAAGTGATACCCGGGGTAAACCTACGATCTCCCATCCACTCATCAAGATTCCTCTTGAAGAGAGTCAGTGTGGGACTCTGCCTAACCTGGACTGGGATTTTATTCCAGAGTGAAGGGAGCCTCTGGGTTATGAATCTGTCCCTCCAGCATGTCCTATTTATTTCAGTGCTGAGGTTCAAGTCTCTCGAGCGTGTAGCTCCAAGGCTACAACATTTTAAGCAATCTTTTGTCCATGAATGTGAGATACTGTCAAATACTTTTTTGTAGTCTCTCTTTGTCATACTTAGATTCTCCCCCCTTTTACAGTTCTTCATTATGACTTTGTTTAACAACAAATGATCCTCTGTTCCATATGACTTTCTTTTATTACCCATTTGTTCTAGTGTCATGATTCAGTTTTCTTCTAAATGACTGTAAAATCTGTTGGCATCAATTCTAGTGTATAATTTATATATCGTCAGAAGACAAGTTATTGTGTATAGTTTTTAGGATAGCTTGTAGGTTTGCTCTTAAGAATGAGCATTGTTTTTCTTGTTGTTAAGCAGGCTGTTGTTTTTTCAGGTCTTCATATAAATAGTTCTTACTCATGGCTAAATCTTTATGCAAAGATGTTAATACTTTTAGTCAGAATTTAGGTATTGCATCTGGGCCTACGATTTGCCAATTAGGTGCTTTTCTTACCTTTGTTTCAATCCCTCTAGCCATTACTTCATCCCATTTCATATATTGTACATTTGAACTTCTTATTCTTTCTTTTACTTCTATTCATTCAGCATCTTTGTTACGTTTCAATTCCTTTTGCCTTGTTTCCTAATTCTCTATAAAATGTTTTTGGGTCATGAATAAATTGCTCATTTTGTACTTTTCTTTTATATTTATCTACATATCTTCTAAGTTTTTTGCCTGTGCTATTTTTAGTCTATTATGTTCAATAGTGCACAATAGATCCTGATCTGTTATAATACTGCATGTTGCTTTTATCACGTCTATCTTTCTGAATATTTTTGTTGAGCTATTCCCTGTTCTATACTCTTCTAACAGTGACACTTCTTGTCTTAATTGCTTTATAGTTTTCTCTATTCGATACTTCTATAATGGCATTTGATTTCTCCCCTTCCTTTTCCTGACTGCCCTGTGCTCTTGTGGTAAAACATTATCTGTTATTAATTTAGCTGCATAGTAATATCTGCTATTTACATTTGTTATATCACATGAACCTCTATGGACAGTCCTAATTGTGTTCATTTGTTTTATCAAACATCTAACTTTTTGGGTTTTATTGACCTTCTATAGTCTATTTCTTTCATTGATCTTGATATGTCTGTCCATCTCTATTAAATCAAGCAACTCTTCTCTTAGATCATTTTCTTCTGGACTGTGGACATTCTATATAAAGTTCCAGAGTATCTTCTTGTGCCACATTCTCTTCAGTTTCATCCTGTGTCATCCTTTGCTCTTTCATATGGAAATTCACTGGCCTGTCACTCCACAACATTGAGTGCGTCAGAGCTGCTACACTTTCCTGTTCCTTCCCTTGCTGTCCAACCCCAACTGAACATTTTGTACTGGTTTCCTGTGTAAGGCTCCAAAGTATCTTCATATGGAAACTGATCAGATGCTTCCCAGTCCACTGGTTTCTCCTTAATTTTGGTGTCCATTGCTCTAACCTGCTGTGATGTTATTCTGAGTTAAATTTTCTATACTAAATCCTTCACTACACAGGTAACCCATAACCTCAACTTCTAGTTCTTTAACTTCTCCATTATTAATCTTCTTTTCTACTTTTCATCTTTGTTTTTTTTTTATTTTTTTGCATTCTAAAATTGTCCATGTCCATCTGCCTTTGCCTGTATTTCTCTTCAAATATCTTTGATGCTGCTCTTTTTGTATTGGTTAGTTTTTCTTTCTCCTTTGCTTAAATATTGTACCATATTAAATCTCTTTTTCTTTCCCGTGTCCATAATTCTTCTTTAGATGTCTCCTGCTCCCCCTGTTTCTCTTTACTTAGGGGACCCATTGTTACATTATAACCCGCCCAAGTTACACCCTCTGCAGTAGAACTGCATGTACAGTGACCGGGCTTCCTTGCAGCATTTTGGGTGACCTTCTAAAGCTGAAACAACAAGTTGTACTATAAATCACTGTATGTCCAGCTCATTATACCTTTTATGTTATTTATACAGTCCTTGCTATACCAGAAAGCTCTCTGCAAAGTAACCTCCATAAATCTTTCTCACTCAGTGTATGTCTTCCCTATTTTAACCTTTGTTGTTAGTCTTCTACACTATAATTATGAGCTGAACTTACTTTTAGTGTCTAGCCCTGTAATTGCACTGATCTATTGCTAATTTTCCCATATTGACTGCCCTGTTTGTATCTCTTTTTACCTCTTCCTTGTTGCTCAGTATTTCCCCTATTATCTAGCGATATACTCACTATCAGCTAGTCCATATTTAGCTATTTTATTCTCTTTTCACTACATTAATTTCCAAACTCTGAGTCACAGACTCGCTGTTGTATACTAATAGCCCAATCTCAGCACAATACAGGCAGTGTATGGTGATATATTTCTGCCTTTCTTACCTGCACTCTACTCTAAGTTGGAGAGAATTATTTTGTATCTTTGGTGGTTTTTTAGAGCTTTTGAGGTCTGGCTCATCCCGCTCAGTTCACCCCCCGCTGGGCTTCAGGCTGACTTTGCTCCTCTACCCTGCTCCCATTCCAACCATACCATCTTCAATTAGATTTATTCTCTCCTTCACCCCTTCCATTCATTATTCAGCCAATAAACTTCCTCCACCTTTTACCAGAACTTACGACTGACCCCAATCTATCTACACCTACACACAAATCTCTTTCATTATGGCATCCCCCTTCAACACAACCCGTAACATACCCTTCATTATTTCCATTATGACCCACAATGCGTTTCTAGTCCTACTAATACAAGCTACCTCCATGCATACCATCATATTCCCTACACTGCCTACATCTAGCACCCAAACCCTTCCATTAACTCTTAACAAAGTTAGTCACTCAGACATCTCACCCTCTTTACTTGTATCCTGTACCATTACTATAGCCAGGATAAAACTACTGCCTCTCACCCCCAAACTTAAATTATGACTGTTACACCTTCATAAACCCATCTGACAGAGCCAGCAAACACACACTATTATTCACCTTTTTCACTCACTAACACAATGTGGAGATATCCATCCAAATCCCTGTCCAATTTACCCTCCAACACCCGTCACAAACCCAACAGACCAACAGCTACACCTAATAACAATAAACACACATAGCATTTGTAATAAAATCTCTGAATTTCATGCCTGGCTAACTACTCAAACCCAAAACATTGTTGCTGTAACTAAGACATGGCTAAAACCATATATTTCTGATACTGAGATTCTCCCTCCGGGATATAACATTATTCACTCTGATAGACTCTATAAAAAGGGTGGTGGCATAGCATTAATCTACCAAAACTCCCAACAAATAACAACCTACCCCAAACCAGTCGCCACATTCAGAAACTTAGAGCTCCTACTTACATCCCTTCATATTAATAGCAACAAACGTCTATGTATTGCAGTAGTCTACATTCCCCCAGGCCAAAATATCCCCATATAGAAGGTTTTCTATCCTGAATTAATCGGAATGCCTCAAATTTCCCCTATTATCTAGCCATATACTCACTATCAGCTAGTTCATATTTAGTTATTTTATTCTCTTCTCACTACATTAATTTCCAAACACTGAGTTAGAGACTTGCTGTTGTATACTAATAGCCCAATTTCAGCATAGTACAGACAGTGTATAGTGATATATTTCTGCCTTTCTTACCTGCACTCTACTCTAAGTTGGAGTTTTTGGGGGTTTTTTGTATCTTTGGTGGTTTTTAGAGCTTTTGAGGTCTGGCTCATTTCATTCTGTTCACCCTCCACTGCCCTCTGGGCTCACTTTGCTCCTCTACCCTACTCCCATTCCCACCCACACCATCTTTCCTTAGATGTATGCTCTCCTCGACCCCTCCCATTCAGCCAATAAACTCCCTCCACCTTTTACCAGAACTTAAGACCCACCCCCAATCTATCTACGCCTACACACATATCTCTCATTATGGCGTTCCCCATCAACACAACCCATAACATACCCTTATTTATTTCCATTATGACCCATACTGCATTTCTAGTCCTACTAATACAAGCTACCTCCACGCATGCCATCATGTTCCCTACACTGCCTACATCTAGTACCCAAACCCTTCCATTAACTGTTAACAAAGTTAGTTACTCAGACATCTCACCCTCTTTACTTGTATCCTGTACCATTACTATAGCCAGAATAAAACTACTACCTCCCACCCCCAAACTTAAATTATATCTGTTATACCTCCATAAACCCCTTTCACAGAGCCAGTAAACACACACTATTATTCACCTTCTCCACTCACCAGCACAATGTGGAGATATCCATCCAAATCCTGGTCCAATTTACCCTCCAACACCCGTCACAAACCCAACAGACCAACAGCTTCACCTAATGACAATAAACACACATAGCATTTCTAATAAAATCACTGAATTACATGCCTGGCTAACTACCCAAACCCCAAACATTGTTGCAGTAACTAAGACATGGCTAAAACCATATATTTCTGATACTGAGATTCTTCCTCTGGGATATAACATTATTTGCTCGAATAGACTCCATAAAAGGGTGGTGGCATAGGATTAATCTATCAAAACTCCCTACAAATAACAACCTATCCCAAACCAGTCCCCACATTTGGAAACTTAGAACTCTTACTTACATCCCTTTATATTAATAGCAACAAACATCTATGTATTGCAGTAGTCTACATTCCCCCAGCCAAAATATCCCTGTACTAGAAGATTTTTTATCCTGAATAAATTGGAATGTCTCACATGAAACCATAATCCTAGGAGACACCAACGTTAATTGGTTAAACCTAATCCCCCCCCCCCCCTCTCCAGCAAATAGTATAAACCTGCATAGCTTCATACAACTTATCACTACTACTCCCCATGGTCTATCAACAGTATCTGAATCAACCTTAGATTGGATACTAGTATCCCACCCTCAGAATTACCCAAATTCAGGCAACCTACCAAACATTCTAAGTGACCACCTCCCAGCATATACCTATAGGACTCACCGTCAAACAATCAAAACACACTTTTGTACAGCATCCAGGAATCTTGCCCAGTTTGACCAAAATAAATTCATAAGCGTTTTAAAAGCTCAAAACTGGAGCCCACTAAAAACACCCCCCCTTAGACGAGACTGTCAATTATTTCAATAAACTCTTTCTGGATACTCTCAACAGTTTAGTACCAATACATGCTAAGAGAACAAACATAACCACACCCCTTGGCTAACAAACCAAACCAAACAAACTCTCTTTCTTAGAGACAAAGCATGGAAAGTATGACTGAAAAATAGAACAAAACAGAATGAACTTAACTACCAATAACTCCATAACAAAGCCAAAAAGCTAGCGATACAAGATAAAAAAATTACTTTTCCTCTAAGCTATCTACCTCATATAACAATCCAAAAAAGTTTTGGAGGTCAGTCTCTACCCTACTCAACCCAGGCACTTTACAAAACCTATCCCCTGCACCTGAAAAGACTCCACAGCAAACTTCCCATGACTTCAATACCCATTTCATTTCTACCATTCAAAAGCTACTGAAAGACTCCTCACCTGACCCAAACTCAAGCTCCCAATACACTACTAACTCCTTACTTGACAATAACAAACCCCCCTCTGTAGACAATGACACTAGTACTCCATCAGCTTATTACTTTACTTTTCAGCCTGTACCCACCTCTCTAATTTTCAAGGTCCTAAACAAACTCAAACCTTGTTCACTTTCCGCAGATAATCTTCCCCCAGAATATCTACAAATAGCAGGTAATGCAATTGCATATCCAATTAGCATTCTTATAAATAACTCTATCTTCGAAGCCTATGTCCCCCATTTGTGGAAAAAATCCATTGTTACACCATTACACAAAGGTGGAAACTCCCATGACCTCTCTAACTATCACCCTATCTCTATACTTTCTCTGCTATCAAAAATCTTAGAAAAATGTGTTCACACACAACTACTTAAACACCTCTCTGGTAATGCTCTTCTATCCCCCACCCAACATGGGTTCCCTCCAGGGCATAGCACTATCACTGCCCTGCTGTCATTTTCTGATAGTATTAACAAAGCCATAGATGCTGGTCACCCTTCCTTAGTAAGCTTTCTGGATCTGTATAAGGCTTTTGACACAGTATTACATACTAAGCTATTAAGCCAACCATCAAAATTATGATGCTCTCCTAAATCTCTTAAATGGTTTACCTCTTACCTTAACAGCAGGGAGCAATCAGTAAGATGGCATAATTTACAATCTGATTATCAAGCAAACAACATAGGAGTCCCACAACGATCAGTTTTAAGGCCACTACTGTTGAATACCTTCATCGATGATCTTCACAAAACCCCCTGCATACAAATCCTCATCCAATATACCAATGATTCTATGCTAATATTCACCTCCAACAGTTTCTCAGACCTCTACACAGTTACACAAAAGGCTTTTACATCAATCGAATCTTGGCTTATTAGTGCACAACTCATGTTAAACCCAAAATAACTAAACTTTTACTTTTCTCTACGAAATCACCAGATATAGACTTCAAAATCTTTCCTAAGGATGGTATAAAAATCAAAATAGTGAAAACAGCCTTACTGCTAGGCATAACACTAGATGACATTTGAGCCACATATTCTCAACACAATAAAGAAAACACACTTTAAATTAGGCAAACTATAGGTTCATAGGTTCATACGTAGGTACTAGGCTATTGGCCCTAGGGCCTATATAAACCTAGCCAAACGGTACCCTGGCTCTTGCCACTAAAGAAAATTATTTTCCTGCGCCCCTGTCAAGCAGAGCCACAGAAGTGATCCCTGGGGTGAATTTCCTATCTCCCATCCAATCATCAAGATTTTTCTTGAAGAGTGCTAATGACGAGCTTTTTTTGATATAGATAGGTAGTTTGTTCCAGAGTATGGGAAGTCTCTGGGACAGGAATCTATCCCTCCAGCATGTTCTGTTTATTGTGGTGACAAGGTTTAGGTCCCTAGAGCATGTAGCGAACAGGGACTGGGATTTCTTTACGTGGAGCATGTCCAACAGCTCTGGGTTTGACATAGCTTTGTATGTTAGGCAGAGATTGCCTCAGAGAAGGCGATATGCGACAGAGTAAAGCTGGAGTTTTTTGAGAAGGTCTGCGTAGGGCATCTGTTTGAGGCCGGTAATCCTCTTTGTGAGGTATTTCTGTGGCCTTTCCAGTTGTTGTAGATGTCTTGTGAGGTACATACCAAAAGGGGCATTGTACTCTATAATGGGTCTAATGAGTGATGAGGTGTGCCACGTAAAAGGATTTCCTGACTACTGTGGCAATGTGATTATCAAAGCAGAGACTACTGTCCACCTGTGTCCCAAGGTCTCTTATCACACTTTCGGTGTTAAGTAGACTACCGTTCATGGGTACAGAGTTTTTACCAAAAGGGATGACAATGCACTTTTTGGCATTGAGCTTGAGGCCATGGCTTTGACACCAGGCATCTGTCTCAGTGAGGCCCTTTTGTAGGATGTCCGCATCGTTAGGAGTTTTGATTATGGCTCCTAGTTTGCAGTCATCTGCGAACTTTGTTAGCCAAAGACCTTCTGTGTTAGCCTGTACTTTAGACAGATAGATACCAAACAGCAGAGGACCTAGGACTGAACTCTGTGGTACTCCACTTGTCACTGGCCTGAAGTTGGATTTAGAGTCTGCTACTTTCACAGTGTGGGTTCTATCAGTGAACCAGTTGGCAACCCATCCTGTGACATAGGGATTTATGCCTAGTTTAGTGAGTTTGTCTATAATTCCAGAGTAGGGGATCGTGTTGAAAGCCTTGGCGAGATCTAGATAGGCTGTGTGAACCACCTTACCCTCATCTATGGCTTTAGTGACCTCTTCAAAGAAGTCTATCAGGTTTAGGAGACATGATCTGCTTTTACAAACCTGAACTTGGTAGGGTCCAGAGTTTGGAGATTACCAATATCATTGTTTATAAGTTCCATGATGATATGCTCCATAGCCTTGCAGACCAGGCTCATCAGGCAAATGGGGCAGTAGTTCCCAAGGTCCTTGGTGGCTCCCCCTTTGTGGAGTGGGATAACCATTGCTGTGCGCCATTCAGTGGGCACAAAGCCTGAGGTGAGGCTATGATTGAACATGGTACTTAGGTGGGGTGCCAGTTAGTTCTGTAGTTCATGTAGAATGCAGCCTGGAATGTTGTCAGGTCCCATGGATGCTCTGTTCTTGGCTTTGGAGAGTGTGTTCTTTACCTGTGCAGCCGTGATTACAGGTACTTTGCATTCTTCTGGTATAGAGATGGGCCCTTTAGGGGATGAGAGAGGGGAGTCACAAACTTTACCAGAGCAACCACACCAAAACAAAACTTGCCAGTACATTACTCATCCCCTCCCTTTTATATGGTAGTGCCATTTTTACTAACCTTCACTCAACCCTTAGTAATAAACTTCAATCCAACTATTATAAAATTGCCAAATTTGCCTCAGGAAAGCCTTACCGCTCACATCAATGCCAAGCTATTACAGAAATGAACTTGCTAGAGTTTTCCCGCCATCTCTACTATACCCAACTAACTTTAGGCCACAAATTAATCTTCACACCCAATGACTGCCCAGTACTCAACTCAATCCTACAAACATATGCTTCTATTCCAACACTAAAATCCTCATACAAACAGCTGCTGACCATAACAAAATCCAACAAAAGAGCTGGACAATGTTTGTACTCCCATAGCATCACCAAACTATGGAACAACTTACCCTCCCAAATAACTCAAATTGACTGCATAAAAACCTTTAAAACAACACTAAAATCACACTGCCTAAATTCGATCTTGATCTGCCATACAAACAAACCACCTTGACAGCCCATCAACTAATTTTTGTATTGTGTAATGTATAATAACCAGTCCTTAACTTTCTCTATGCCTAGCTATGCACCTTTACTCATACTACAGATGGTACTGTTTGAACGTCTGTACTGTTCTACACTTGTAATTTTTTTCTATCTGTACTTAGTGACTCCTAAAGCTTACTAATGTAAACTCTGTGCAGTATTGAATTGTATTATGTTTACCCCTTATACATGTAACATTTGATTATACTTATGTTAAACTTGTTTACTTTGTAATACTTTGTTGAGCTTTTCTCCCCAGGCCTCCGCTGAAAATGGGTTTCTAACCCAGAGGACTTTCCCGGTCAACAAATGTCAGTAAATAAATAAATAAATAAAATAAAACCAGTGTTAGATTTTCTACACTAAATCCTTCACTTCACAAGTATTCCATAATTTCAGCTTCTATTTTTTTAACTTCTGCTTGAATAATCTTCTGCTCTGTGATCCCTATTTGTGATCTTATTTTTTTATTTTGTAATTTTCCATATCTGGATGCCTTTGCCTGTATTTCTCTTTGAATATCTTTGGGGCTGCCTTTTTTGTGTTGATTAATTTGTCTTTCTCCTTTGCATAAATATTGTACCATATCAGATTTCTCTTTCTTACCCATGTCCAGATTTATTTTATACCCTTCAAATGTCTTTAAATTTTGTTCTTTAAATTTTTTCACTTCCTCAGTCACTTTTTCCAAATGGCACAAGGTTTCTTGGTCTATATAGTGTTTTTCATGAATATGTTGTATTAATGAACGCAAATTTTTATTTGAAGCTGCTGGCGGTTTTTCTTGTGGAAGTATTTTTCTTTCCTCTAATTTCTTTCTTAATCTTTTCATATATCTTCTGTCTGGAAAATCTGGGCTTCTTGCATAATAGTAACAATACATTATTTCTTCCTTATCCTTAATAGTCCACTCTATCATCTGTATGGCTCTTTTTTCGCCTGTCAGTATTTGTGATTTTTGTGGATTGCTATTTCCTTCTACAACAGAGGGGTCATCCTCCCCTGGGCCTGTCATTTTTTCCAGTTCTGGTACCACAAAAGGAATATGTGAAAACCAAAGGAGGTGGTATTTCAATCTATATTAGAAATAAATTTACCTCACTTCTAGTTAGACTGGACAACTCCATGGAGTTACTCCAGGTCCAAGTTACAGTGGGTAAGACCCCCCCATTCAAGTCCTAGCCAATTATAGATCCCACTCCATGGGTCATGACACTCACAAAGCCTACTTAACCAAAGTGAAGACAATCTAAATTTTACCAAACACACTAGTTATGGGGGATTTCAATTATCTCACCATCAACTGTAAAACCTACTCTAGCTGAAATCCATTAGCACAAAAGTTCCTTGACTTTGTGAATTCAAATGCTCTGGAGGAAATTGTGCACACCCTGACAAGAGGAACAAGCATTCTAGATCTGGTCCTCACCAACATGTCAAACAGGTACACTGCTGCAACTGTTGGACCTTCATTAGTTAAAACTGACCACAAATCAGTCACCTTTGAACTGACACTAACACCAGAACTCACAAAGGGTGAAATCAGACTAAAAAACTTCACCAAGGCAAACTATATCCTCCTAGGTGTAGTTATAAATGCATCCCAAGCCCCACCCCAAGCTGAAAGTGGTAACTACTTTGAAGCTTACACTAAAGCCCTGTGCAATCACTTGCATAAGAGTATAAACTCGGCTGTACCAGATAGAACTAAAGCCAGATCCCCAAGTAAAATCAAACTGCCATGGTGGACTTCCAGCATCAATAAACTCTACAATAATCACAAAATGTTGCTATCCAAGAAAACAAAGACAAGAAACCAGCAATGGAAAAGCACCCCCCCCCCCAGCCTAAACAGGAAAATAGAACAGAAGTTCAGGTCAAAACTAAAGGGTTGTGGCTGACCAAGTTTGTGGACAACTGCAAACTAGCTGCAATTATTGAATCCGCAAATTATGTCAGTGGACTGCAGGATGGTCTCACACGCACCATCTGCTGGTGTATTAGTCACAATCTCAAGCAAAGCAAAGAAATGCATCATTATTCAATTCAGCAAAAACAATGTCCCTTCACACTATCAAATCAATAACAATACCCGTAGTATCCATGAGGTGGTAAGGGACCTGGGATCACAAGTTGACCGTGATCTTAACTTCGACCACCATGTGTCTATCATTGTAAGAAAATCTTTCCATGTAGCTCACTTGATTAGTAAAGGCATTGCCTAGAGAGCAAAGGAAGTTATAACCTCCCTATACTTAGCACTTATCCTGCCTATAATTGAGTATAATGCCTCATTCAGTATGTACCATACTAAGCATCTACAGCAATTAAAGAAGCCTCAGAGGTTTCTACAAAGGAGATCAAGGGCCTCCAGCATGTGCCTTACCTGGGCCCAACTAAAATCCCTGTCACAATACTCAGTATCATATAGACTTCTTAGGGGAGACTTATAGCTGGCCTACAGAGCATCTCAAGATCCAAACCTAATGAACTTACTGCATATCCGTAAATCAAATGGGTTAAGGGCTACCCATTCCAGTGACTTAAATATGGCCTGTGACTTAAATAGGATATGCCGGAGGGACAGATATATCTCCCAGCAACTGCCATGTCTTTGGAACAAGCTACTAATTCATGTGAAACAGAGAACCTCTATAACACTGTTCAAGCGTAACCTGGATGAGTTGATGGGGCACCATAAATTCTTACCAGGGATAGCACCCACAACCTTCCTGGACATGGGCAGTCATCACAAAATGCAATTTTCGGTATTGATTAGTACCTCTACAGTATTACATTGGGTTAAAATGGCTAAGCTTAAAATGACCTCCACGTTGATAGCTTAGTAATCTCTTATGATCATAGTGTGCCCACCAGAATTGAGAACTTAATTATCCTGAGTCTTGTGCACCCAGCTATCTTTTTTTACTTAATTTTGTTTTACTTCTGTCCGTGATATATGTTATATAAAATGCAGTCTATATATCAGTGTCGTGTTGGTGAGATTTTGTGAAAAACAGGATCCACATTGTGAGGGTACTCACCAAGACTTTAGGATAAATTCAGTTCCAGCAATACTTTTCTGCTTTGCTTGCTGATTTATCATCTTTCCATTCAAAGCCATCTACCATATGTGATATACAATATTAAATTAATTACTGCCAATAATATCTCAAAAATTATATACACTGAGATTTGAATGCAGACATAAGCAAACAACACCTATATTGGTCAACTGCTTAACCATTTGAGCTAATGACCATCACATATCAGTTAATGTTGTAAACGTCTCTATTATGGAATAACAATGAAATGCACATTTATCAGCGGTATAAAACTAATGTGCCAGCACCCTGAGTTTAACTTTCATCGCTTGCAAATAAACATTCTTATGCAGTTGAAACAAAGTGCCATCAAAAAGATTTAGTGCAGCACTGTGTGATTCAAGCCTACATATCTAAATTAGGCTGGAGGGCAGCCAATGACTCCACATGCAGTGCTCACATACAGCCATAAAATAGTATAAAGATTGCAAATCAATATTTCTTATTCTTGCATTGTGTTTACACATATTTCAGCCATGATGACTTTATTTCTCTATTTCTGTGACAGTCACTTGTGTCCTTTCCTCATGGCCAGTAACTTCAAGCTACAGTTTGGGTTTTTGTTTTACAATATGCAACAAGGCATTGCACATCCACTACTGAACATCCTGACTACAGCATTCTACTTTCCTTTTCAACTTGCAAAAGGCATATAAAGTATTAAATACAAGTTTACTCTGCTGTATGTCTTTATTGTTATTTGGTAACTGAGCTTGCAGTCCCAGTTAAGTTACTTGTTAGCAAGGCTTGCATCTTCTTCTCAGTTAATTGTTTGTAAAAGCCACTGCATCAGTTCAAGTTAATCAAACATCTGTGACTGCCCCCCTCAACTTCAATAGTTTATCTATTGCTAGCCAATTTAATTGGGACTAGGAATGAGTTTGCATGCCCACAACTAAGAACTAAATATTGTAAGTCCATAATTAGCAATGGACATTATTTTAAGGTCTCTTTACCATTACTTGGTTGCCTGCATATAGTGACTGTCTCCTGTTACTGTGATTGTTTATTTCTGCACACTTCGCCACCCCGGACCTTTACATTTATTCCCTCTCAACTCTTCCCATACTTTAGTACATAGTACCCACCTCTTAAAGACATATACATTAAAACCTTCTTCCAGTTTCAATCCTCTGCCAATTCCTGCTACAGCCCATTTCATAAAATATTCTTTACAGATATTATTAACCCACTTTTTTCCATCCACACTCCTACTTACCAACATCTTTATCCATCTATTCACACATATGCTTGTATAAATTATAATATATGTAGATATGTATATATAGATAGATAAACATATATCAACACATACCATCACCTTTATCTACCCATTCACACATATGCATGTGTAAATTACTATACGTATAGATGTTTATATCTATACATATATCAACACACACATACAGACACACAGACACACACGCGCGCGCACACATAAATATATACCAGCACCACAAAAAGCATTTTTTTAGATAATCATATAATTATTTATAGCTACTACTTTGGACGTTGGCACTAATTGATGATCAAGAAACTATAATTTTGGTCAGGATTGCATTCACTTACTTGGGTCAGTCATAGTTACTCAAGCATAGTAACTTACATTGACGTGTTTTCTTTTTTTTTTTTCTGTTTTACTTTGAAAGTCTATGCATTGGAATACATTATGGAAATAACTCTAGATCAGAGAATATAGCATGAAAAACAAATATCCGTAAGCGAAAAAGTGATAGCTACATTATGTAACAATACAACACTTCCTAGATTGCAGAATTACTTACAATAAGAAGTCTAGATATAACTCTTTTTTTTTTTCCTTGTTAGCTGGGTTCAACCCACTAAGGAAGTAGTCTCTTTTCAGAGGGGCTCCAAACTGGTATTGCTGCTACTAGGGGAAATTTGGCCAGGGCATCAGAAAACTTTCTCAGCTCTTTTCAAAAGGTGGCAAAAGATATTTTACATCCACCTGAGCTACCACAGATTCAAACAGATGGGATCTTGGTTTAATGCCTTATCCAAAAGATGGCATACTCAGGAGTGCGGCATCCCCTAATGTTGCAATAAAGTGCCAACACTTCCTAAATTATAGAATTAATTCTCACAATCAGAAGTCTACACATAACCTTTATACCATAGATATGTATGTTTTTACCTTTGTTCTGTTACCAAAAGGGAGAACTACCCTCAGAGATGTATCTGGCTCATCTGTTGCCTGGTTCCAGTCCCTGAAATACTGCCCCACTACTTGTTCTTCAGGTGAAGAACCGAAAAAAAAATCCGCAACCTCCTCAGCACTTCCACTAAAGAGCCAAAAAAGCCATTTTATACTTTTGTACCAATCTGCTTCCTACAGATTTTCCAGACCCCTTCATTTCTTCAAGAGAACAGAAATAAAAATACTGAATTGCCACCTCATTAACTTTCCTGACATGTTCCCACTACCTCCACTATTAACATTATGTATAAATATATATATTTTTTTAAGTTTAACCAACTCCTTCCTATACCTTGCCCCACATCCTCCTCCTCCCCTTCACTGTTGCCCAAGGATGGAATGATCCACCCTATGACATACTGATGTCAGACAACTGATGCCGCACACCTCTAAACACCATAAGGCAGCCAAGTCCATGTTGCCATCCTGAAGAAGACCTCTCCTACTTAGAAAAACAAATGATGAGGCATGGACATTTTCCAAGACCACTTTATTGTAACAAAAAGTAGCAGTCAAGCTCTTTCGTCTTCCAGACAAGACTTCTTCAGAATTGCTTTACACATCTCACATCATAATTAAATACTCACATCATCAATTCATGTGATAAAAAAACAACCAATAAAACAATACCTATAATTAAGTAATAAATAATAATAAATAGATCAAACCCTATTTTTTTTAAAACCTTAATGTTTTTTTTTTAAAAATACATGTAACCATTTTCATATAAACCATCATAAATATATCTGTGACTAAACTTCCTAGTGATACTTTAACCCTCAAGACTTTTTAAATTTAAAATAAGAATTAATGAACAAGAATCATTTAAACCAGGGGGGACAAATCCAGACTAACTCCTTTTCCCTTAGATGTTCATCTATAAAACAATCCTTTAGGATCATTTACAACATAATCCAACACTACAAACTTAAAATTATAGTCTGGTGTTTTTGAAATGTGTCTGTATAGGGCATTTGTAGTTTTTGCTTTGGCAAATTCATTCATATGTTCATACATTCTGTCTTTCAACTTACGGCAGGTTTTGCCTATATAGAATACATTACAATTCTGACACAAGGCTCCATATACCACCCCCTTGGAATCATAATTAAAATGTTTTTTGACAAACACCTTCCTATTATTGATTCTAAAGGACTCACAAACTAAAATATATTGACATTGATTACAATGGTTACATTTAAACATGCCATCAGGTCTAGTTTCACTCTCCTACTTAAATTAGAAGGCCTCTCCTACTGACCTTGACCTGCCAACTAACCTGCCTGCAACTCCATTAGACCTACCACTATGTCCCAGCTGCCGTACTGCAGCACCCAGATCAACTTAAGATATGGCCACCACCTTAAACTATCCTAAATTCATCCTTGCTAGCAATTCCCCAATAAAGGTGAAATTCCTTGGTACAATAGAGGAGGGGGGTGTGACTGGCAAGAACACATTTTTGTATTCGGTTCCTATTACATGATCACAGACGCATTCTGTCAAATGTGTCTTGATCGAACATAAAAAACAAAAAGGCAAAATAGCGAAACGGCTTTTAAGCAAATTCTTTCCCTGGGAAAGTATTCACTTGGCCGCTTCTGTTACTTTGCTGTTTTTGGCACTGTAGTGTGATGTTGGAGTTGGTATATTTAAGTAGGGGGGGGGTGTGGGTTAAGCTCCACACTTTATATAATGTTTTAAAGTTTTTTTTTTTTTTTTTTTTTTTTTTGGAACAGCGATTTTTTTCCCTTGGAAAAAAATCTCTGTTCTGAGGTTTCGACGTTGTAAGCTTTTGCTTACATGGGGTCCATTAATCATCATTCTCTTATTTAAGCATTCGATGGTGTAATAGTGACCCTTGTATTCCTATACCCATTCCAGAGCTAGCCTAATGCCTACCAAACTACCGTCTCAGTCATGCTTCTCTACCGACCACAAATACTCCATTTCAAACTACCCTGATACTTCCTTGCACAAAGAAGGTAACTACATCCCACTTACCTACTTACCTATGGACCCCCACTGCACATGGTGTTCTCACCCAGTACCTGAACCCGGTTTGCCTGTAAGTCACTTGGGTACTGGGAGTTATTCTGCATGCCATCCAACACACATGACAGACAGACTGAAAAAATCACTCCCTTATCCTGAAACAAAGTCCCCCTTCTACTACCTAAAAACTCCTTACCTCACTTACTTCTTCCTGCTTCCTCTCAATTGATTCACCCCCCCCCCCCCACCTAACCATAAACCAGAATGCCAAGCAGGTATTCCTGAAAAAAAATATCTGCATAGCAAGCATTCATTGTTCATGAATCTCTGCATCTAAATTTAAAACAAAACTAACCACACTGAATAGATGTGTGACCAATAATTTATTGTCAGACCTCATAAGATACAAGACTCAATACCAAACACACAAATAATAAATACACTGTAACAAATACAACTTACAATTTCACCTTGGAAACTGTCAGCATTTCTAGAATGTTCACCCAATGAATAAACATACTGCAGAAATACATTGTCTAAGTGCAGCAATAATAGACATAATAAACTATACTGATAGTGTGAGCCTGGCAACATTTCAGATTCTTACCTCATGACACTTGCATTTCAGTCTGCTCCCTCATGCATTACAACACAGCCAGAAATTCCCATTAGTACATCCTTTACCACTCACTCCTATTATCCATCTTTACAACTCCCGAAGGAAAAGGGGGAAAAAACTTTACAATCATAAATTGACCACCAGATTGCCATTTGGTAAACTGTCCCCCCTTTCCCCCCATCACTAGTCACATCAAAGTCTCTACCCATCAGAAAATAATGTGAAGAATATTTGCTCCAAACAATGCATTGGGTAAACAAAGCTCCACTAAATGAAAATGATTTGGTAACACTGGCCTACCATCTGTAAAGCAAAAAAAAAGCCAACTAAAAGAGCTCACACTTAATTTCCTCATCTAATTATATTGGTTCTCACTGTGAATGTGGGAGAGACTGTTGCTGCAAAAGCGAATAGTCTCAGTTTGTTATTTTTCAGTCTGTGCTTGGAATTAAGACTGATTGACAGTTATTTAATTAGTACCAATCATTTGTTAAAAATACAAAGTATTGCTAGAAAGTATATAAGTAGATCTGCCCCTCTATTTTTGACAATGGACTGTAGCCAGACAGCAAAGGGTGCAAAACATATGTTAGCATGGAAAGTTTGGATTTTATTTCTGTTCTTGCAAACATTGTTTTAAAGGAATGGTTGTTTTTATATTATATACATGTAAATTAATGACTGACCAAAGCCAAACAGAAAGCGCCTATATTTATTTATTTATTTATTTGCAGTTGGTTTACCAGGATAGTCCATTGGGCCAAAACGAACCCGTTTTCAATGGAGTCCTGGGGAGAAAAGCTCCAAAGTAATCTAGGTTACAGTAAGTTATTATACAAAAATTAAGATTCAAACAAACAATTGCAGTAGTACATGAAACATTAGAGGAAATACAGACTTGTGATGAAACTTACATATGATACAGACTAAGAGAGGAATGTTGCAAAGTAAATACTGAAAAGACATTATATATTAGGAAGCATACACATTAGGAGGTGCAGCCAAGTGAATTTTTGAAATACCATAGGAAATAATAATAATAATATAGGAGTTAGGTGAAAATAATAAGTAAATTTCTGGTGTAAGCAGGAGAAGGGAGGAAGATGGACATTGCCAATGTTAGTTATGTGGGGTGGGAACAAAAGCATTCCCACTGAGATACTAGATGTGAATGGAGAGATTTTTTGAAAATGAAGTGGTTACAGGTTGTGCGAATGGATGGTGGTAGGGAGTTCCAGAGGCGTGCTAGGCTATAGGATAGAAGATTTTTTCCTGGGGGACAAGTTGGTATGTAGATTTCTAGTAGATTTTGATTGTTATACCTTAATACTCTATCAGGTAGGTGCATTTTAAAAGCAGTAGAAAGGGAGGGACAGAGGGAGGGGTTGAAAATGAGCTTGTGTGCAAGACTTAGTTGAGTGTATGTGAGGTGATTGGGTAGTTCTAGCCATTTTAGTTTTTGGAGAGAGGAACAGTGGTGGGTGGAGGATTTGTGACTGGTAGCGAATTTGGCGATTTTGTTATAGCAAGAGGAAAGTTGCGTTATTAGAGAGGACTGTAGATTAGTTAGGAGTGAAGTTCCATAGAGAAGGGAGGGGATAAGAAAGGAAGTAGAAATAGTGATTTTAGTGACAGGTGTAAGGTAATGGTTTTGTCGGTAGAGCATACCTAGTTTTTGATGGGTTTTTTTTTATATTTAGTTGAAGGTGGTATTTGAATTTGAGCTGGTTATCAATTTGGACCCCAAGTAACTTAGTCTCTGTCACCAGTTCTAAAGGTGAGTTATTTTCACTAGTAATAGAGAAAGTGTTTATATTGAAGGAAGTGACTTTAGAGGGGGTAAATAGCATTAGTTTGGTTTTAGAGGCATTGAGTGCTAGGTGATTATTTCTCATCCATTGCTCAGTGGTTAAGAAGGCATCTTGAGTAAGCTTTAACAGTGTGGGGATGGATGTGGCAGAGGAGATAATAGTAGAATCATCCGCATATTGGATGATGTTTGAGAATGGGATAGAGTTGCGGAAATCATTTATAAATACATTAAAGAGAAGGAGACCCAGTATGGAGCCTTGGGGAACTCCAGTAGGGGTATTAAGAAATGAGGAGGTGGCCTTTTTCCATTTTACTGCTTGATATCTATCAGATAAGTAACTGGAGAACCAGTTTAAAGAGGAGGGAGTAAGGTTAAGTTGTGAGAGTTTAGTTAAAAGCAGGCTGTGTGAGATTGTGTCAAAGGCCTTAGAGAGGTCAAGAAGAAGGGTAGAAACAATCTGGCCAGAGTCGCGAGCTTTATTTACAGTTTCAAGGAAGGAGAGGAGGGCTGTCATAGTGCTATGATTTGGTCTGAATCCATGTTGTGTAGGGGTTAGTAGGTGATTATCTAAGAGATGTGGTAGGAGTTGATGTTGGATACATTTTTCTAGGAGTTTGGAGATGGGAGACAAGATGGCGATGGGGCGGAAATTAGTAACATTGTTATTGTTGCCACCTTTATATAAAGGTATGATAAAGGCCTTTTTCCAGATTTGAGGTACTATACATTCTTGGATGGAGTGGTTGATTAGAATGCTAATGGGGTAGGCAATTGCTTCAGCAGCTTTACTGAGGAAGTAAGAAGGGATGTTGTCAGGAGCATTAGTGCATGGTTTTAGTTTCAGAAGGAGTTTCTTTATAGTAGAAGTGGGTATAGGTTTTAATGAGAATAAAGGAGAGTGGGAAGGGGGGTATTTAGAGGAGATGAGGATGTTGTGGAAGTCAGACTAGGAGACGGGGTGGAGGATAGGGAGTTAGTAGATGGTAATGAGGGAGTGGTAATGGTGCAGGGTAGAGTGTTAGCAGGAGAGGGTAGGGGTGTATTGGAGATTGTGGTGGTGTTTGAGAATGTAGAGGTTAATTTGGAAATAGATTCAATGAAAAAAGAGTTAAATTGAGTAGCTAAGTCTAAGTCAGGAGCATTAGTGTCTGGTGTGGGGGTGACTGGTTTGCTGGGGTTAAGGAGAGTAGAGATACCTTTCCAGAATTTTTGAGGGTTTGTTTTATTATTATTTTGGAGTATGGTGAAATAATTTTGTCGATCTGAGATGATGAGCTTTTTTACTTTATTGCAAAGTATTTTGTATTCATTATGGAGTAGGGGACTCTTGTTTTTCTGGTAATGTGCCCAGACTTTATCTCTGTGCCACATGGTTGATAGTGTGTTTTTGGTAAGCCAAGGGGCAGTTTTAATTTTTATCCTCTTTGTCCTTAAGGGAGATTGGGAGTCTAGTAGTTTCAAGAATGTTGAGTTGAAGTGGGCAACTGCATTATCTAGAGATAATGTTTTTAGAGTGTTCCAGTTTATTGCTTTTAGGGAGTTTGAAAGAGTTGGCCTATAGTGTAAATCTGATTGGGAACCATGAAAAGATCTAGGGTTTAAGTATGAACAGTATTCTCTATAATTTCATCCATACATTCAGAGTACACTGTTAAAAATTACAGAATGAATGGCTTTAGTTTCTTTCATACGAGTCAATGTTTAAAGAATGACCATAGTCGTAACTACAGATGCTTGTCACTACAGTGTTTCAGCTATGTTTAGATTGATTTTGATCGGCTTTTTGCACATAGATCAAATCACCAATTGGTTATATCAGTTATTGTACATTAGACTTGACCGTATCCGTAATTATGGATGCTTGTCATTATTGTGTTCCAACTTTGTTTTAGATTGACTTTGATTGGCTATTTGAACCTAGACTCAATCATTGATTGGTCCAACCGGCTATTGTTCAAACAATGTACTGTGAATGTGGATGTATTTTATTTAGAGCTAATGAGCTTATAAATGAGCAAAAGGTTTAAGGCTAGATCATGATAGTGGATAGAATTAAGTACCTAACACTATACATGTACTGAATTATTATTATTTAGATGTTAAATTTTATAATCTACTAATAGAATAATCTAATGACTATTCATTGATTCTTATTGATTCCTTATTGGCTACTAAAATCTCTTTCAGACTAGGGCTGGATAAATATGTTTTTGTCATCCTATTTCCTGGTTTTAGGGCTGATCTTATGATTGGTAATCATTTGAAGGTATGCTAATACGAAAGATATGATTGGTGAACTGTTACTATTTTAACTAGTATGGACCTTTGTACAATATGATCTGAAGAAGGCGAAGTATCGCCGAAAGCGCTTATCTTTGTACACAGGCCTTTTATTTTGTTTTAGTTCGTCTGTGCAAGATTAAACTACGTCTTTCCTTAAGATCTTGTGTTTTTTATGCAATTGCAGCCCTGGTGCCATTTCAGGATTTGTACAGTTTTCTCATTTATTCAACCAGGTTGGATGCACTGCTTATGGGTCTGTTCTTCTCTTATATATATATATATATATATATATATATATATATATATATATATATATATATATACTACTGAAAACTTCCGAACTGTTAAAAACAAAAACAGAAATCCAATGAATAGATGCTGAGCCAGAACTGTTATTTGCTGAGTGCTTTTGTTCGCTTTATTGATAACAATCAAACTTCATCAGAGCAAAATGTAATGCATTTGCAGTACTGTGCGAGCTTTAAATAGTCTAACTGGTATAAAAAATACTTCACTATGATTGGTAGATAGACTACGCCAATGCAGTAGTATTTGGACTAATGAGAGACACTGCTATAAAACAAAAGGTTTTATCTGCTAACATCCTGCCACTAGGGGGTGCGCTGTAACTTTTTAGTTGTACCACTATAATGCACATTTAATGTTGAGATTCTCGTTGAGCCATGGTGGGGTATCTGCTTCAAGGAGGAGTTGCCATCTTAATTCCTTCAGCTCCAGTAGTGTGTTGCAATCTCCAAAAAACTGCTAGACCTGTTCTAACACTAGAAATTTAAAACGGGCAAAGCTGTTGCAGCTCGTGGCATGTCTGCTTAATGCATTGTAATTGTCATTATGCCTGATGGCTGCAAGGTGCAAAGTCTAGGTATGGGATGCTGTTTGTGAGTGCCGTAAGGAAATTATGAAACCCGAAAGGTATGGGCCCTTGCAAGCATTGTGTAGTCTGCCCTTTCATACACTCAGGCACATCCTACACTTTTCAACACTGCAACATCACGGTGCAGTTCAAAGCCCAGCATGACTGCCACTCAACTTTTCTAGTCTACGCAGCCTACTGCGACCAATGTTTTTTCCTTCTACAGTGGAAAAACAATTAGAAAGCTCTCAGAGAGGGTGAAGGAACACCTTGCAGCCATTAAGCATAATGACAATTACAATGCATTAAGCAGACATGCCATGAGCTGCAACAGCTTCGCCCATTTTAAATTTCTAGTGTTAGAACAGGTCCAGCAGTTTTTTGGAGATTGCAACACACTACTGGAGCTGAAGGAATTAAGATGGCAACTCCTCCTTGAAGCAGATACTCCACCAGGGCTCAACGAGAATCTCAACATTAAATGTGCAATAAAGTGGTACAACTAAAAAGTTACAGCACGCCCCCTAGTGGCAGGATGTTAGCAGATAAAACCTTTTGTTTTATAGCAGTGTCATTAGTCCAAATACTACTGCATTGGCGTAGTCTATCTACCATCATAGTGAAGTATTTTTTATACCAGTTAAAGCTCGCACAGTACTGCAAATGCATTACATTTTGCTCTGATGAAGTTCAATTATTATCAATAAAGCGAACGAAAGCGCTCAGCAAATAACAGTTCTGACTCAGTATCTATTTATTGGATTTCTATTTTTGTTTTTAACAGTTCGGAAGTTTTCAGTAGTATAAGTTTATTTCTTCCTAGTCTTATTCGGTTTTGTTTTTCATATATATATATATATATATATATATATATATATATATATATATAGATTCCCTACGTTGGACCGAAAGCTCAGAAGATCGACAATGACATCACCAAAACCAGAAGTCCAATGGAGCAGATAACCGACAACTCATAATCCCGACAGCGAAAACACCGACATGGAAAATGTGTAAAGTGACTCGGTAAGTGTGCGATAGTGAGGGATTTAGGGTTAGGGTGCTAGTAAGGTAAGTGTGCGATAGTGAGGGATTTAGGGTTAGGGTTCAGGTAAGGTGTGTGTGTGATAGTGAGAGATTTAGGGTTAGGGTGTGTGTAAGGTAAGTGTGCGATAGTGAGGGACTTGAGGGTTAGGGGCGGATTAAGTGAGTTAGGGTTAGGGTGCGGGTAAGGTAAGTGTGCGATAGTGATGGACCTTAGGGTTAGGGTTTGGGTTAAGGTTAGTGCATAGATAGTTGTGTGTAAGGTGTAGTGTAGGTTTTTAGGTTGTTGGTGTGCTTGTGTTGTGTATGTGTTGTGTGGAACAGCGAACGTTTTGTTTTGTTAACTGTCGGTATTGTGGTTGTCGGGCATGTGAATTTTCGTGTTTTTGCAGTTTCGTTCTTGTGGTGTCGGTGTTGTGGACTGTTGGTATATATATATATATATATATATATATATATATATATATATATAATATGTAGGTTTACACTGAAAACCTTGAAATTGCATCGGTCGACTGGCATGTGGTCAACTTGCAGTTTTGAAGTTGGCAGAATGTGGAGCCAAAATGTATCGACTACACTACAGCAAATGGGTAGTGTAATTCGAGCATTTGGGTTCAACATTGTGTAGGGAGATCACGGTTCAGTAAGGGACAGGGAATTAGCCCTTTTCCTCACTGTAGTTCGATCTCAGAGTTGGTATATTTAATGTGCAGGGGGTGTGGGAGGTGCAGGTGTGTGTAGCTCCCCTGCAGAATAGTAGAATAACTTACCATTGACTGTAGAGTTTAACAGTATTATATATATATATATATATATATATATATATATATATATATAAAATATATGTATATATGTGTATATATATATATATATGTGTGTGTGTGTGTGTGTGTGTGTGTGTGTGTGTGTGTATATATATATCTATATATATATATATATATATATATATATATATATATATATATATATATTTTTTTTTTTTTTTACACCAAAGCATTAGTGGTTTATGCTGCTGTATTTTCGTATTGTATTTTTTCCATTTTGACCTGGCTTATGGCCCAAAATAGTCCAGTCAGAGCAGTCCAATCACTCAAGTAACAACAGGAAATAAATAAAAAGCAGTGTGAGGCAAACTCTTCCTGAGGATATATAGCATATTGGAACATACCTTCTACCACATTTTTTATTTGTTAATTTGAGTCACAAAGTAGGTACACTTTAAATAAGGCAATCAGACACAGAATAATCTTATTAGCACCTTATATCCCTAATCCTGATTAACTGCTAGATTAAAAATGATCATTTTAGCTATGACTGTTGATGCATTTGATGTCTCTGACATCAGCACTTAATTTGATTAAAATTTGTTGGCACTTCTTAAATGCATCCCTGGATTTTTACAATATATATTATGTCTTAGCCAAGCCAAACCCTTAGTAAGCATCAAACATCTTGATAAGCTACACACATAGGTATATATATATATATATATATATATATATATATATATATATATATATATATCACATGTGATAAATGTCACTGTACTATTTGCCACTGAATTGAATGTTGATGTTCTAGAAGCACATAACTGTATGTGCTGTGCTAAACATTTATTTCACTTGACATAATTTACTATCATGACATATAGAGCCACTGCATTTACTTTTACTACCAGCTGAGCTGCTGACTTATAAAAATTCCAAGTGAGAACAATTTCTGTACAGAGACTATACGTAGAAGGCCAGAAACAGAGTAAAACACAAAGATGATTTATTAAAATGTAATTCCCTTGAGACACTTTGAAGCCAAATGTAATACTGGTGAATAAATTAAAAGCAAGTTAGTGACATCTGGAATTATGAATTGAAGGATGAGAGGGTTTACCAGATGAGCATCCTTTAAGCTACTATGGTAAAACTCTGGTAATCTGGAAAATTTGTTGGATGGAAAAGCATTCATTAAATGGTACTTTACTGTCTGCAAAATTTGTTCATAAAAATGCATAAGTGAAATGTTCACAACCAATTAAAAATGTATATAACCCTGCAATACTACCCCGTAAAACAGTGAAACAGTGTTCAATTCATCTTATGTTTCTTAATAAAGCTATCCTATTCCATTTTTAAAATAATGAAATTCATATGCTTCAGTTTTGTCATGACAATCATGTCCTGTTGTCTAAAGTGTGTCTTCCTGAGTCATAGGTCAGTAGCTCTATAAAACATAGCCAAGTGCTGACACACTTTGTGGAGTACACACAGATAATGAGATACAACTCTGACTGTTATCCAGAGCTACATCATGTATTTATTTATTGACATTAAATTTACTTATGAGAGTGTAGGTTACAATAAGTACAGGCAGACCATTAGTATAAGATTACCACAGCAAATACTGAAAGCAAATAATTAGTATAAAGTACCACAGTAATCATAGAAAACAAGAAATAAAGAAATATAAGTTTATGAAGTTGGTTTAACAATATAATTCTTTTTTAGCTACACTTTTGGAATACTTACAGTTTAAAATGTTTTGTATAGTTAGATGTCATATGTATGATTTTTTTTGCTTAGGAAGACTGCATGTATACATTTAGAAAAGGGGGTAAAATAATCAAGTAATATACATCAGTATGACTGGCAGCAAATTTAAAGAGAAAGGAAAAGGAGGAGCTTAATATTTAGATAGCTCCTAAGTACAGCCCCATTAACTAAACTCTCTCTCTCTCAGTAGTACACTTTACCTATAACTTGAACACAGTTCATGAAAACTAATCCCCCATCTCACTAGATTCTAAATTCTCAAGTCTGATGACTGATGGTAATGACCACTAGTAAAGGATAGCAGGTTCCATCTTTTAAAGTACTATGTTGTATATGTCCACAAAAGAATTGTATATACCAACAGTATTCTAACTCTTATGTAAAAGTCTTTTGGCTTTTCCTGGTTAGGCGTCGCCACAGCGGAACTCCCATCCGCTAATGATTGGCAGTGGATTTTTATGGTGCCGAGTTGCCAGCCCGATGCCCGACCTTCAAAGAAGGCAAATCCATTGACGCACGCACCTACCTGCATGTCTTTAACGTCACTCAACCACACTAACTCTTATGTAAATAGCTATATCCAAAACTTTCTTTAATATATAATTATGTATCTATTCTTGTATATACCTCTGTAATCTTTCATGTGTTAATTCTTATCATTTGTAACTTTTGTATTCTCAAATGGAGCTTTTCACCCTGGGCCTCTTCTAAAAAAGGATCTGTGTCCTGTGTCCAGTTGAACTTTCCCGGTAAACAAATGTAAAATAATTAAATAAATAAATAAATAATTTGTAACCAGTGTATTAGGTTCTTAGTCACTTTTCAAAGTTGACTAATGAGGCATTTAAACACGCATTTGCTTCTGAAATGTGTATTAACAATATGTTTTGTGGTCATTACAGGACAATGACCTATTGCAATGCCACTCTTGAATGGACAGCACATTGTCCGATACTTGGGTATTTGCAATTTTTTTATTTATTTGTGGTAGATGTGTTGTGGAGCACACATTTACCTTGACACTATTGTGTCAGTCAGTCTCACACTCATAATTGCACAAACACGTGTATGCAGACACACACACACACACACACACACACACACACACACATGCATACATACACACACACACACACAGGCACACAGACACATGCACATTTATGCTCACACATACACATACATGCACACAAATACATGAACCTTTACTCACACCTACATGAACACAGATTTGCAAATACAGAGCTGTGTTTGCATATATGTGAATGTAATAACAGTGGGAGAACACTAAGCCCCTGAGTCCTACACATTTAAGGTGGCATGCCTAGCAATACTGAGCAATGCATTTGCAAGCATGGAGGCTACCAAGTAAATGTCCTTGTGCACAACATATGCATTGATGGATATCTGCCATGCCCCATTGTGTAGAAGAAGCAAAGTGTGGAAGGCTTTTAGCTTTACACTGGGGCAGATGTGAGAGGTCAGTACTTATGCTAGTTGATAGCTGTGTGCATCTATTATGCCATGCTGTCAGAGAAATCACTGCTGGCACACAGATTCCCATAAGTAATATGTATTGCTCTGCCTTTGGGGGAGTCTCTTGCTCTATCACTCTATAGATACAGACTGGTATAACATATTCCCTGTCATTGTGCTGTTGCAGACAGGGAAACTATATTACTTTGCTACTCAGTGCACTGCATCCCTGCCTGTTATGAGATACTCTGTACACTCATGATACATTTGGCATGTAGATGCCAGTGTTATTCTCATTGTGAAACCCACCTCAGACTTTATGCAAGAAAATAATATTTCTGCACATCTCCTGCAGTGGTAGAAGACCATTTCTGAAAAATCATCCCTATGTATACTGTCACATCTGTGTTCTGCTGGATTATATAGCTGTAAATTCTGATTGAAAACAAATATTCATGAATGTCAAATGCTCACTTGTGCTTATGGCAAATTGCAGTAATACTAACTAGCTGTATATGAAAGCCAAACAAGGATGCCAGTGGCAGTGAAGGAATGGAAACAAAAAGGAATCATTTGTCACTGCATTCCAAATGATGTTCATAGGTTCATAGGTGTGTACTAGGCTAATGGCCCTGGAGACTTTACAAGCCAAGCCCATAGAAGTGCCCTGGCATCGTACCAGCCAACATTAGTTCCCAGTGGCTCTATCAAGTAGAAACACTGGAGTGATCCCCGGGGTGAACTTTCTATTTCCCATCCACTCATCAAGATTTCTCTTGAAGAAGGCCAGTGAGGTGCTCTGCTTGGCATGTATGGGAAGTCTATTCCTGAGCATGGCAGTCTCTGGATTATGAACCTGTCCCTCCAGCATGTTCTGTTGATTGTGGTAATGAGGTTGCAGTCTCTTGAGCATGTGGTGTGGAGGGATCGGGATTTCTTTAGATGTAGCATTTCTAACAGAGTTGGGTCAGACATGGCTGTGTAAGTCAAGCAGAGATCGCCTCTTAGTAGACAATATGAGACAGGGAATAGCTGGAGTTTTTTTGAGTCTGTCCATGTAGGACATGTGTTTAAGGCCTAGGATCCTCTTCGTGAAGTACCTTTGTGCCCTTTCCAGCTGTTGCATGTTTCTAGTGAGGTAAATGCCAAATGGGGCATTATACTCGATGACTGGCCTAATGAGGGAGGAGTAGAGAGAGGTGATGACCTCTTTCTTCCTGTATGGAAAACCCTTGGTAATGAGATGTGCCACACAGAAGGACTTTCTGACCACAGTGACAATGTGGTGGTCAAAGGAGAGGTTGTTTGTTTCCCCAGATCTCTTATAACATGTTCAGTGGGCTCCCATCGATGTGGTAATTAGAGGGAGCTGAATTTTTCCCAAAGGGAATGATGACACATTAAGCTTAAGGCCATGGTTTTACAGTGAGGCCTTTCTGTAGGATGTCTACATCACTTGGGGAGTTAATAATGGCACCCAGCTTGCAGTCGTCTGCAAATTTGGTCAGCCAGAGTCCTTCCGTGTTGGCTTGGACTTCTGAGAAGTAGATGCCAAACAGGAGAGGACCCAGGACTCATCCCTGTGGGACTCCACTTGTGACTGGTCAGCAGTCTGACTTGGAGTCTGCTACTTTCACACTGTGGGTTCTCTCTGTGAGCCAATTTGCAACCTACCTAGTGATATAGTTGTTGATGCCTAGTTTGGTGAGTATATCAATAATTCCTGAGTGATGAATGGTATCAAAGACCTTGGCCAGCTTGAGATAGGCTGTATGAAATGCCTTGCCCTCATCCACAGCTCTGGTGACTGACTGAAAGAAGTCAACCAGGTTGAGCAGGCATGATCTACCTTTCACAAAACCAAATTGTGTTTAATCTAGTTTGGAGATTCCCTATATCCTTGTTAATTAGGTCTATGATGATGTACTCCATAGTCTTACATATCAGACTCATCAGGCCAATGGGGCAATAATTCCCAGAGTCTGTAGTCACTCCCCCTTTATGGAGAGGGATGACTGTAGCAGTGTGCCATTCAGTAGGGACAACGCCTGAGGTGAGGCTGTGATTAAACAGGGTACACAGATGTGGTGGCAGTTCACTTTGTAGTTCATGTAGAACACATCCAGGGATATTGTTGGGTCCCATGGAAGCTGTATTCTTGGCCTTGGACAATGCAGCTTTAATGTGTGCTGCAGTAATGCTTGGTGCCTGGCATTCCTCTGGTATTGTGATTGGTCCTTTGGTGTGTGTGTGTGGGGGGGGGGGTAAAGTTGGCACTGAATCTTTTGGCCAGTATGTTGGCAATATCTGTTGGCTCAGTATAGGAGGTACCATTGTGCAGTAACTCAGAGAAAACCTGGGTATTGCCATGGAGATTCTTGATATAACTATAGAAGATTTTGTGGTTGTTTTTAGTATCTGCCACAATTCTGCCTTCATAGCTGGCTTTAGAGGCTTTGGTGAGGGATTTCAACTTTTTGTTGAAGCTAATAAGGGAATTTTTGCAGTTTTGAGACTTCACCTTTTTCTGCAGAAGTTTCTTCCTTCTGTTGTAGAGTTTATTAATGGCAGGGGACTATCAGATTGGCTTCCTTCTTTTGGAGGAGACCGTCTTGGCTCTGTTGGGTATGGTGAGTTCCATGCATTTATGTACGTGTTCATACAGTGCATTGGTGTATGATCTGGCAGTCGTGTATCTATTTTCCATTGACATGGATGCCATGAATTAGCCACCTCTGTTTATAGGAGCCCAAAGACAGCTTTGGAGAAGTTTTTCATGGTAGTTATCATTGCGAGAGGTGTGGGTGAGATGAGGATTTCCATGGTGATTAGTTTGTGGTCAGATCTAACCAGGGAGGAAGTGACTACTGGTGCAGAGCAATGGTTGCCCATGTTAGGAGCAACCAGGTCAAGGATGTTGTTTCCTCTAGTGGGGGTAAGAATAAGCTGGTCCAGGGCACTGGAATTGATGAATTCCAGGAAGCGTTGGGCCAATGTATTGGTGCATGAGTGGTTTTCCCAGTTGATGGAGGGGTAGTTGAAGTCACCTAGTATGAAAGTGTTGGGTTGGACCCTAATAGTTTCCAGGGTGCTTAGAAACATGGAGTGAGAGTCTTGGGACATGGTTGGGGATCTATAGCAGGCTATGACCTGAATCGACATCTTACCCAATGTTAGTTGTACCTGAAGTATCTCAGATGCTTTATGCTGAGCTACTAGTCTGGAGGTGTGCATATCCTTTACGAATATGGAGACACCACCACGTTTGGAGCTTTGATCCATGTTCTGAGGCCAACAGGTGTGGAATGAGTTATAGATTGGTAGTGCAGGGGTGGTTTCTGCTGCTTTAAATTAGCTCTCTGTTACAGCACAAATGTCGATGTTCTCCATTTTGAGGAGTGCTTCGAGCAAGTGCATCTTGAGATTTAGACTTCTAGCATTGAGCAGCATGACCCTCATATTGCATTTATTTATAGCTGTTATGGTGGTAATTTGGTCTTTGGAACATCAATTAGAAAAGGCACTCTAGGGGTGGCAAGAGCCTTAGCCAGTATCTGGAAACTCAGGGATGACAGATGAGGGCCAACACTGGCAAAGCATCAAGGACTGTCAATCATGTCATCATAAGCAGACAGATACTGAATCCCCTTATAATGACACCAGAAACTTCACCAGTTGTTGAAGTCAGTCATTCTCTGCTTGTACTGCAGTATCATTCTGGGTAACAGTAGAATACTGCTCAAGGTTAAGGTCATACCTGCCTGGGCCACATAATCCAAGAGCTCCTCCATGTCACTTTTCATGTAGTCTAGGGAGGTGCATCTCAGGTCATTCACACCCACATGAATAGTGACAGTCATACTTGTACTTGTAGTGGAGTGACCTGAGTGCACGTGTTGGATTCTGGCACCTGATAGACAGCTGACTGTTACCTTCTCCTTATTCAGCCTAGTGAGTGGGACATCAATATGCCTCACTATCGAGCCACCTATGATTAGTGCATTTGGCAAGCTGTTTTGCCTTAGGGGCTTAGATTGAGGGGCACACTGTGCAGGTGAGCTCTGTGTCTTGTGGTTTGTGCTGTGTTGTGGTGGTCGAGTGCATTTCTACCTTGGAGGTCCCTGATGTTTGGGTAGATTTCTATTGAGAGTCTCCATGAAGGTGGGAGTGTGGTTTGTGTTTTTATGTGAAAGCTGTGATGGTGGGTGTTCTGGAGGGCTATGTATTGCGTGTGGTGCAGGTGTTGACCTTCTCCATTTAACCAGCTATTCCAGTCTTGGCTTGAGAGTGCACGGCTTCCAATTTGGATATATAAGTGCATCTCTCACAAGTCTGAGCATTGGGAGGTAAGAGGAAATGGCTGTCTGTGTACATGAGGCAGTGGCTACACTGCCTCAGAATGCCCAAGTTCAACAGGTTAATAGGAAAAAGCACAGGGAACTGACCTTTGGACATGCCAGGAGGGATGGTCATTATTACTAAGCACTGGAGCTGTTTCCTTATATATTCCTTTTACAGGAAAAAAATGTCATTCAAGGTGTCTGAGTCTGTACAGAGCACTGCCAAACACTTGAGGGGAAACTAATATATAGGCTCTGAAAATTTAATGATGAAGTATTTAGGCAGATATTCTGAAGTTAGAAAGAAATTAAGCAGTACTTACTGAAAAATAAAGAATTAGTTTGTCAAGAATGATGAAAAGAGGGGAGTCACATGAAAGGCTACTGCCTGGCTACTACTAATGCTGGTCTGAGCACAGCTTCACTCTGTTGGGATACAATGATCCTTTGCTTCTTCTCTCACCAGAAGCAAAATGTTTGCACATGTGTAAGAATGTATAAGTTTGTGGAGGCTAGGCACTTAGGCCATCACTTTAAAGAACACAGAACAAAATGTTTCACATCATATGCTGTTCAGGCCATAGAGTTCATTAGCAAAAACTGCATTGGGGAAAATCAGTACAAGGCTATAAGTGCAAATGTCCTCAGCTAATGAATGTCTACCATGTCACACCTTTTTTATGATCTTATACAACACAACAAAAATATCTGGGTCCATATTTGAGAATTATAAATATATATATATATAAATATATATATATATATATATATATATATATATATATATATATATATATAAATAAATAAATATATATATATATATATATATATATATATATATATATATATATATATATATATATATATACACACACACACACACACACACACACACACACACACACACACACATATATATATATATATATATATATCTCAAATGAAAGGAAATTTTGACTCCTGAAGTACAAAGGAGCAGTTTGTTCCAAGTTTGAAGCATGGCAGCTATGATGCTAATGGTGAATGGAAAGAAAAAAAGCATATTGTTAGTTTTGAGTGAAATGCCTCAAAATTATAAAAGTGCTATGGTCAATTCCTGTTTGTTCTTCTTTCGGCTTTTCCCGGTTAGGGATCACCACAACAGATCACCTGTCTGCTCATGATTGGCAGTAAAGTTTTACGGTGTTGAGTTGCCAGCCTGGTGCTCAACCTTCCATGAAAGGCACACTCATGCACTCACTCACACATAGGGCTAATTTAGAGTGTCCAATCCACCTACAGCATGTCTTTGGGATGTGGGAGGAAACTGGAGCACCCGGAAGAAATCCACATGACCACAGGGAGGACATGCAGACTCCACACAGAAGGCACCCCAGCCAAGGATTGAACTGGAGAACCTCTTGCTGTGAGGTGACAACGCTACCCGCTGCACCACCGTAGCCACCCCTAATTCCTGTTTGTTCTAATGTCATTAATATGATGATGATGACCAGATGCCAACAATATGGCTCTCTCATGAGAAAATGCAATGTTTTGGCATTGTTCTGGTATATCACAGTGACCATTATGGAGAGAAGAGTGTTCATCTGAAAAGGCAGGCTTTGCCATAATTTCAATTGCAACCAATTGCAAAATTGCAGACAAAGGGCTGAGCATCTGCTGCAAAGTGGTTGTAGTCCCTGAATGTAGTATATCATTCTATGTTATCATACTGATGTGTGATATTGGTACGGATGCCTGGCATGGCATCTAGATGATAGCAACATGCTCTTCTCCAACCTCTGTTCATGCAGTGGCCGAGACGCTAGTTAAGGCATTATGAATGCAGCTATAAAACCTGGTACTCACTAATGGTAGTAATTTGTGTTGCTTTACAACTGTAAACCTTGCTAAAGTCAATATCTGGGACAATTCACAGGAAATGCTATGGGCAAGAGAGAAAGGCATGTGTTATTCCTTGATAGTAGCAAATAATAAAATGTTTTGTTTTATATAAAGCATTGTCACTCTGTGCAGACTGATTATTGTGCTGTATTCTGAAAGTAATTTACACATAACATTTTGATGTCACTGTGAACAATAGCTGTTGAACTGACAACAGTGAGGATAACCCATGTGGTGTTATTTCTAGTCTATGAACAGTACATAGAGATCTGATAATGCTCTGGCTTACTGCAGTACCACTGTTGAAGGGCAAATCACTGGTGTGTGATACTATCTGATAGCTGCATGCAATATTTTAGCACAGCTCTGGCTACTACCAATGATAATAATAATAAAAGAAATTCTGGGAGCTAGTTTGGTGACTTATAAAATGATGATGACCTGTTGCAATGCCAATAATGAAAGGACAGTACATTGTCCAGCACTTGTATTATTGGAAAATTATTTTTTTATTTATAATTTACTTGTTATGATAGTGTGGTAGTTATGAGGCACTTTTCTTACAGAGTGCCTGTTTTGACAACTGTGACACTGTCAGCCCAATTATCTGGAATTTTGTAAATAATTATATGTCATTTGTGAATATTAATATGAACTGTATGCTTGTCCTACAAATGTAAGAGAACTATATGTTATGTGTATATTAAACTACTGGTGCAGAAGTGTGTGTTAACCAGGGTTTGTACAGTACTGCTCTTCAAGGATGTGTCGACAGTGTACCCTGATGGAAAAGAACAGAAATGTATATCAGCTATATACCTGTGCAAATGTATGTTTTAATAGTAGAAGCTGGCACATACAGACTTAACTTGCAAAACTTCAAGTAAATAAGTTGAAATTGTTTTACGATTGTGTTATCTCTTAGCTTCAGTGAAGCAGACACAATGTCTAGAGCTAGAGGTTTTTCTATTGTCTTGAAACAGAAATAATTACTAGGTTTCAAATTTAAAAGCATTTTATTGTTTTACGACTCACAAGTTCTGCAAACTTCTCACACAGAGATGTTAAAAGTCTGTTAGTATCTGTTAGCCTGGGAGCTGAAGGCAGGTCACAAAGAGTGATGTCATCCAAGCTGACCCAGCAGTAATGTCTGATATTAATTTAAAATAAAAATGTTCTATATCTGGATACAGACGTTTAACAGAAATGCGTTTATCTTCAAGTTGCGTGTTACGTATGAGTCCTTATCAGATGCATCTACTATACATGATTTATTAACATAAATGCTTCCTAATGTGTATTCAGAGTGTACTCTGATAACACTTCTTATGC
The DNA here is from genome assembly GCF_019279795.1 of Protopterus annectens. NCBI lineage: Eukaryota > Metazoa > Chordata > Ceratodontiformes > Protopteridae > Protopterus > Protopterus annectens. Next base: position 509,465,180 of record NC_056726.1, on the reverse strand, counting down.
ACTTACATTACAAGTATTGAATGTTGCCATCGTAATGTAAATGGATATTGCATATAGCAAACAATAACTATAAACCATACTATCAAAGTAGGGTGTGTGATGTATTGAAGCATTTTTGGCAAGGAGCCTTTGTATACAAGGGTGTAGCCGGGTATATGCTCTGTACTCTACAGAGTACATTTTTTTTGCATCCCTCAAAAACATTGTAGATTTTTCAGGCTATGGTATGTCTAGAACTGTCTAAAGTGATGCCTCTAATAGGTACATAACTTTATGTACAGAGAGGATTGCTAATCTAAAAACAATGTATTTAATATTTTAAAGGGGACCATTGAAAATGACGTGGGGCAATTATTTGAAAAATGTGTCCATTCTCTTATTTTTATATTTTTTAGAATTTTCTGGTTACACCGATGGTTATATAATATACACCATAACACAGAATAGCAGCTTGCTTAATATACTGCTCAAGGTCACTTCAAATGCGAACAGAAGACTTAAACTTACAAACCAATAACAAATAAAAACATAAGGGGGGTGTTGTTAATAACAAATATCAACTATCTTAGCAACACTCTGAAAACATGCAATAGTTGCCAAAATAACAATGCAGATATTTTCAATGTGCACTATACACATGATGATGGTATTGTAGAACTGTATAGTATGTGGAAGGTATATCATAATTAGAGTTTTATATACCTAAGGTGGGAGTGCATAGCAATAACTTAGACAACTAATGTTTTAAGAAAATGATTGTGACTACGTGACAAAAACTCCTGGGTAATATGCAAATCAGTAATGGTTATATTCCTAAAAAGATTGTTAACTCAGAATCTTACTGTTAGGTCATATCCTCTGTGTGCTTTCCTGATTGTTTGACACAGCATCATTCCCTACATACCTCCCTACATACCACATTGCAACACCAAGGTCAGAGGAGCATAACTGCTTTACATAACAGCTGAAATCATGCACTCGAGGCAACTCCGCCCACCAAACATCAACAATAAATGCATCAGTAACACACACCTACCAAACACATGACTAGAATATCTATATACATACAATCAACAAACAGTGCAACATATTTAAAAATAAAGAAGAGCTGAAAACAATTGTTTTATACATCAATAATATTCATTACATATGTAGTTGCTAAATTGTTAGTGTAAATATAATGCATGTTGAATACCTCATTTTACCTATGCATGGCGCTATGCACATAGCAAATATGACAGACGCAAATTTTTGGACAGTGCAGTGGTGTAGCGGTAGAGTTGTTGCCTCACAGCAAGAGGTTCTCCCATTTGATTCTCGGCTGGGGTGCCTTCTGTGTGGAGTCTGCATGTTCTCGCTGTGTTCGTGCGGGTTTCCTCAGGGTGCTCTGGTTTCCTCCCACATTACAAAGACATGCATCTGGAGCATTTCTCCCCGGGCCTCCACTGAAAATTGGCTCATTCCAAGTCGGACTTTCCCAGTTAACAAATGTAAAATAAAATAAAATAAATGACAAGTCTCCAGTCATGTAATCACGTGGCCTTTCCTACAGGTATTTAAACAGTAATCATGGGAGATTGGATAATATGATAATCATAAGCATTCAGTTTCTTGCACATATACTTACATTTTGCTAGCATGACAGAGCCTTTTATAATAGAAAGATATAATAGTCAGTACAGCTTCTAGCACTGCTTAGGGGTGGAATATGACCATAGGTAGACATTAAACAAACACTCTGCAGATAATTACACAAATAACCAACAACTAGACAGAGGTGAGAGTCAAACCCTGTACTTTGTGTCTATGAGGTAGATACATTAACTATTATCTCGCCTTTATTGACCTCAATAGTCCTCTTATCAAAACCTTCAAAATTCATATTTTTTTATATCATGAAATTCTTGTTTGGCATATTGCTCCAAATCCATTTCCAATCTCTTTTGTTTTTGTTTAAAAGCAATATTGCATTTATTTTCAACATTCAAAATTGACTTATTATAATACTTTTCCCCCTGTTCAAAAATCAGATAATTCCTAATCTTCATATTTAATTGTTCTACTTCTTGAAAAAGACAATTAATATTTGCCACATTGTATTTTATAATCATAGTCATAAGTTCAAAACAATATTGGTCGAATATTTCCACAAAATTATTGTATATATGGTCATCATAATTTAATCCAAATGGAAACTTACACATATATAGTCCCTGTGGGACAATTTTCAACTTAACACTGTTTTAAATAATCATTATCCATCTGTAAAGACATAATTATGTGTACTTTCCTCTCCAAAATAATAATTAAATCCCTCAAAGAACATTCCTTAGTAGCCTCAAAATGTGCCTGGGCATGATATTGTTTTAACTATATAGTTATTTATATTTTTATAATATAATATTTGATATTTTTGAAGAAGTGTATTCTGTTAATGCATTTGTTCTGAGTTTGATATTTATTTAATGCTGTTTGCACTTTAAATCTCGCTGTTCAATCATTTAATTGAATGATATAGAAGGTATGATTTCAGTATAAAAAGGGTTTTGTCATTCCTTCAGGTCCTACATGTACTAAGGACAAAAGCTCTTAATACAGGTTGGTTATTTGTCAATAAATGGTTCTGTTTTATTTTATTTCCTTGTGAACCCTTGGACTTTGCCTCCAAGTGTTACTTTTATTTTTGTTATTGGTCGTTTTAAGTAAACGTTCCTTGTAAAATTTTATTAACTATTATGTAAACCCAAAACATAGTGTCAGGCTTAATCTGTGTGTGTGGTAATTGCATTACCACAATGGTAGGTCAAAGAGAACAGATTACAGTGCTTTGGGCACATGTGCCGAAAAGCAAAAGACAATCTGGTGAAAAAGATTTGGAACAGGCAGGAAGAAAGCAAGAGGAAAGGAGGGCATCCAGGAAAGAAGTGGATAGATTGTGTGACAGAAGATCTGCAACAGTCAGGCATGAACTGAGAGAGAGATGGCAACAATTGATATGACACCCCAACACCATGTAGAAAATGGGGAAATGGGGACTGATAATGATATACAGTGATTGGATTACTAATATGCATGAACCAATATCAACTGTCTGTTAAGTATTGCATTACACTATTCAATATTCACTCTGTTAAAATGTCCTTCATACATGTTGCTCTGCAATACTTTTTTTCTTATTTGTAAATCAGTGGTGATTCTGCTAGATGTTATGACTTCTGAGGAAGTGTGGCTCTTCTGAGCCCTCCTAGTTATCATACCACAGTTACACAGGATTTCACCTCCCCAAACCACAGGTAGAATGGACTGATGATGAGAGGATGGAGGAACAAAGTGAGACTGGGAACCAACATTGCATCCCACAGAGGATGGCTTGATACAACAGTAGGAAGATCGGCCTTCGCTATGCTTGGATTATTCAGAAGACCAGCGTAAGCTCTTAGCATGAGCATCGCTTTAGGTGTCCCTACTCCATCATGAAGTTGTGATACCACCTCCTAGTCTACATATTCAACTACTCAGGTCACTATTCATGGCTCTGCGATTCATTAATGACCTGTATCACACCAGCATGTCATTCCTATGCTTCCTCTGAAGAGAGAGAGAGAGAGAGAGATGGCCAGACACAGTCTTATCATTCCTGCCACACCACCAGCTCTTACAGGTCTCTGGAATGCTAGTGGAAATTCAGGCTGCCTTGATCCTTGTAAGAACTTTATCCCTCTACATCAACAGAGATGGTTTCCTTTGGAAGATTTGTAGATTTAGGCACATATACACTGAACAAGGTTTGACAGATATTGGATCTGCATGCTATTAATCCCCAAAATGTTCATACATTCTCTGTGGGCAGCAATGTTGGATCCCTGGTGGAAAGGATTGAAATAATGGTTAAGGTGTTTACCTTGCATACGAGTTTGATTCCCACCTTTGAAGGAAATTGGCTAAACTTAAATTGGCCCACAAATGCAGTTAGCCTAGTACTTATCTATAAACAGATTAAGGAAGCCCATTATTGATACACAGTGCTGAAGAGCATTATGTGGCACCTGATATGTCATGTAAGTCTCGTATTGGAAATACTCACATATATGGAACTTTCTCAACATGGAGAAATAGTCTAACTGCCTGATACCTGGGATGTCCATTGATTTTATGTCACAGTGTATCACTTTTAGGTCTGAATTCAATGTGTACATGCCTGTGTTGATGTAGAGTGACTTAGTTCAATGCATGACCACAGTGCTCCCACCATGTGTTGGTTGAAACTGAAGACTTAAAAAAGAAAGATACTGCTACCTGTATATCATGATACAGCCTAGATTTGTGATATTTCCTTTTCAAACTACTTTAGGTAAGACAATACTTCCTCTGCAATGCTTGTTGTGGATACCTCTTAGGGACACATGCATATTTTTCTATGTATGTTCTCCATAGTATGTGGTGTACTTAGCATAACACACTGCTTGCTGTCCACAGCAAACCAATATCAAAATTCAGTACAGTAGAGCATCTTATTACTTTCCTGAAAATAAGCAAATATAAACAAATATGTTTTACTGTTTTTTATATCCCTCTTGGTGACAATACAACTACACTAGAAGATACCTTACATTAGATTTCCATAGCAATTCCACATGAAAAAATACATTTAGGTGATGTCATCATCAACAAGCATGACTACATTTAAGGAAAAGACGTTTGTACTTTGACCCAGTTGGACTTTCCCGATAAACAAATATCAATAAATAAATAAATTAGAGAAATAAATACTATAAATAAATTCAGAGATGATGGCAAAATAGTGTCTTCAATCTTTTTGTACATGTCTAAAGCATTCAATACAGTTTCCCATCCTAAGTTACTGTCCACTCCGAATAATCTTAATATCAACCCTTATGCTGTTAACTGGTTTCAACTTCATCTATCTAGCCGTCAGCAAGCTCTGAAATGGAAGCAAAATCTATCCCCACTCCTTCCTGTTACACTTGGAGTCCCTCAGGCTTCAATCCTAGGGACCATCCTCTTCAGCATATTCATAAGTGATCTTAATACTGCCTCCTGTCAAGCATCTATCATACAATACACGGATGATTCAACCCACATATGTGCAGCATCCACAATAACTAAACTTCGTACAGTCACACAAAAAGCCTTCTCTGATATTGAAACATGGCTAGCAAACTCACAATTCATTCTCAACCCTAATACAACTAAACTTATAATCTTTCATCTACCTAAACCTACTAACCTCCCAGCTAGCTTTTATATCACTGCCAGTAATAATACTAGGATTTTCCCAGATTCCCAAATAAAACAATTAGGCCTCATAATCGACACCAGACTAAAACTTGACATACACATTTCTAACACAATCAAAAAGGTTCACAAGAAAATGGGAACAATGTATAAAAACAAAAACTTCTTAACAGACGCTGTAAGAATAGCCATAGCTAGAACCCACCTTCTCTCCTCACTCTTATATGCATCCCCCATACTTACCAACCTCAAAAAGTCAGAACTAAGTAAATTAGAATCATGTTACAATAAGATTGCCAACTTTGCAACAGATTCCACACATTCAACCCCTCACTGTCAAGACCTAAAATCTTTCTTGGTTGAAACTACCTCATATTGTGAACTATAGCCAGTTAATAATGGCTCACAAAATAATGCACAATCCTGACAATATACCTTTCCTAAAAAATCTTCTTCAACCCTATTCTAACATCTGTAATCTTCGATCATCTAACAAAGACTTACTCCAAGTAACCAGAGTATCCAATACAGGAGGCAACTCTCTTTACTCTAACTTTGTTACCAAAAATTGGAATACCCTTCCACATAGTATTAGATCCATAAGCAATCTTAATCTTTTCAAAATATCTCTCAAAACACTCTTATTTGAATCTTGACTTTGCACATGCAACACTCCAGGTTAACTATTAACTTAGCATTACTTATACAATTTGGCTGTACATACTAATTCTGTTAACATATCTCTTCTAACAACACTACTTCTCTATAAGTAGTTACACTCCTAGCTGCAACTCTCACCACTGAAGTATTACTAACTATGCACTACTTTGTCTAAGTGATTCTCCTTACTTAATTTCCTAACTAATGTTATGTTCCTCTACATATATAAGTTCAGACATATAGTGTTTAAAGTCTTGTTCTATTTGATACTATGTATATATTTTTGTTTTTAAATTTTTATCCTGTAAATGTGTTAACACTCATTTTTTTTTTGTGTGTATAATTTCTATTACTTGATGTGATGACTTTGTATGTAAGCTTAGGCTGGAGCTTTTCTCCCTGAGCCTCCACTGAAAATGGGCACTGTCCCAGTTGGATCATCCCGGTAAACAAATGTAAAATAATAAAATAAAGATTTAATTCTCTGATGGACTGGTGGCACTTTATCAAGTGCAAAGGTATTTTTCTTAAAGTCACTGTTTTCAGTAATTATGTTTGGCTCATATGAGGTGGGTTTTCTGATTCTAAAATATTTATTTATTTTAGTTTCATCACAGGAACTATACTTATTAAGGTTAGTAAACTTGCATATGTGGGCATCACAGTAATCACAACAAGAGGTTCTCCGGTTTGATTCTTGGCTGGGGTGCCTTCTGTGCAGAGTCTGCATGTCCTCCCAAGAAATGCTGCAGGTGGATTGGACATTCTAAATTGGCCCAAGGTATGAGTCTGTGCTTCCTGAAGAAGCTTGGGTGCTGAGCTGGCACCTCAACACCTTAAAACTCTACTGCCACTTGTTCTGTGGACCAATGTTCCACTGTGGCAACCCCTAATGGGAATAGCTGAAAGAAGAAGAAACTTGCAGTGGCCAAATACTTTCTGATTCTGAGTCATGTGATCATGCAATTTTATCAAGAAGGAAAAATGGTGAAATGTTGTCACTGTACACAATGTTGACATGTGTTGGAAGGGAGTGACATACAAATTGCCAACTATGGGATAATAAAATTGTGGAAAAAAATATTACTGTAGTACAGGTGTGGTATATATTGCATTATGTCAGAAATGTTCATGTTTTTATGTAGGTAAAACCAAACGTACTTTAAGAAGTAGAATCTACCAGCATTATCATGATATAAAGTAAAAAGATCTGAAGAATGCATTATTTAAACATATTCACAAAAATGAAAATAATTTTTTTAAGTTTACTGCTATTGAGCATCTTGATTTAGGGCAGAGGGGTGGTGCAATTGAATTGGAACGGAAAGAACTACAATGGCAATTAAGAACAAATGCCACTGTTTACCCAGGTTTAAATGAATTGTTGTCCATTAGCACTATTTTGAAGTAAAAAGGCTGCTTTTGCTTTCTAGGTTTGGAAGGGTATATGTGACTAGTTTTTGCAATTTAGGATGACCATTGTCTTAGGACTGAGATTTATGCATGATTAATTGGTTTACAAAATATGTGTGAACAGTTAAAAGTGTAATGATCTATTGATATTTCATTTTCAATTGATTTTATGGGACGCTGTTTCTTTATTTTAATTGGGAAGTTATCAGCAAGTAATTAACCTATCACAATGTTTTTATGTGTATTTAAGTTGGGGCATGTTGTTTTGGTTTTTATTCTGAAGAAGTCCTTTTACCAGTGATGAAAGCACTCAATAAATTTAACATTGTGTGATCTTCCTATCAGTTCCTTTTTTGTTTTCACAGTGTGAATGAACAAAGTGTGTATCATCCTCACCAACATGATTACTGCTGTAGGAGGTCACAACAGATCCTTGAAGGCCTGTCACCGACTTTGATGTGACATAATCCCTTGTGCAGCCAACTGGATACACCAGTATGAGAAGTCAACAGATGCCACCAGTAGTGGCCCACCATTGACATCCCCAGACCAGACCACAAATTTCTCACATCATTGCTAAAGGCGGGTAGAGAGCACAGCATAACCAGGGTAAGATAGAAGCAGGTGATAAACACTGCACATTCATGTATTACTTTGTATAATATTGTTGCATATAGTGTACCTCAGTACAGATGGATGCTGCATGCATATTCATGTATTGTTGTTTTTGTGTTGCAGCAGCAGAATTGCATCATGCACATGGGTCCACATAGAGTGGTGACCAACATAATAGTAATGACATGCCGCCATACAACCTCAGTACATACATACATAACAGTACAACCAACATGCATAATGGTATCTGCATTCATTTGTACAGGTCAATCCACTTCTTCATAACAGCAGGACATGACAGTGACTGTCTCCATATACTGTTACTGTGACCATTACCGGTTATTGCCTCTGCCTACTGTCATGCCAGTGGTGTATACTCTCATATTGATATTTCCTGACACTTTAACCTATAGGTACATCTTCTGGGGACATGAGCCACGCAGGTGCACCTACAGACAGATGAGGTATGGTTCCCCATATTCTCAGGATGAAACGCTGGGTAACATGACTGTGTTGTATTAAATTACTCTCGCTGCTTTCCTACCCAGGGTCGTCTAGCCAACAGGTGCACTGCATGCCATGGGAGTATCACCACATCCTGTTATTTTTTTGTATATATCATGTGCCTATGCCAGTGCCTACATGCATGACTGCGTTTGCTTTGTCTGTATTTTCCCAATGCAGAATCTGCATTACAACAGACAAACTCACCATGTGAGGAGGGTGTAAGTGGTATGCTATTACCTCTATTTCCTACATATCATTGCTGTTACTCCTGTTGTTGTCCTTCACTAATACTGTGACTTTCTACCCCTGCATGGGACAGGCATCATCCGCATGTCAGTCATGACCAACTGCTATGTGTATACATTACCTACTGTGTATTTTATCTATGTTGAAATGGTACAAGCAGGCAAGTATGTGATTAATAGTGCTGTGTTTATGTCTTTGTTTCACTACAACGGTTGCATTTAAAACCCCACCTCTGGTGCCAGATTCCCACAAGGACATGTCAGGTGGGTGTTATGTTTGTATTTCTCACATATGTCATGTATGTTGCATATGTAAAATAATTAACTCCCTGTTACATAGGTTCTGTTCACTATACCAGGACAAGACCTCCTGGTGAGTCCTAATTATCTGTAACATTGTAGTGATATATATGTGGCTTATGTCAGTAGTGATATCCAGTATGTGATATAAGGATGTTTACCTGACCTGAGTCATCTGTCTCTTCTTTTAGCATGTCCACTGCCTTCATCCTTGTTTAGCCCATGTCTCAGTATGGTAGCATGACCCCTGGCACGCAGGACACAGATTTGGTGTTACAGTCCAGTCCAGGTGTTGACAGTCATGTGGATGAGGCTGTAGCCTCAGATGTGGAGGAAAACTTGTCCTGCCATTCTAACAATGTGGTGACATCAAATGGTGGACAGGATGATGACAGTGGACCACAGCCACATGTTAGGTCTGCTGGTGATGTTGACACTTTCCCACAACACAGCATTACTGCCCATTGCAGTAGATGTAGACATGTAACTGGTGTGAGTGGGCACATGTCAGAGGGTGTCTGCCTAATCTTACATGCAAATAAACACCCCCAGTGATGTTATGGATCTGACATTCATGCACTTGCCTGTGCCAAATATTATGTTGCACACCAGCTGTATGTGCTGCATGAAGGACAGGAGTGCAGACACAGTAAGGTCATGATGACATTTGCTGCACAGAATGAAAGCATGTTATCTGTGGCATGGTCTGTTGCATCACTGCTTATGGCTGTACTACACCAGCGCCATAGTACAAGCAGGGTTCTGAGTGCATTGACTGTGCTTAGTTGAGTGCCACATGGGAGAATTAGGCCCCCTCTCAGTAGACCAACTCTTGCCCCATCCAGCATCGATATCTAAGCTGCAATATGCACACATATCTGCTGCTGGGCAATCTGGTGTAGGCCCAGCAGTCATGTGCAGGCAGTTAACTCACAACCTTCCTTCGTCCCTCAGTGTGTCTCCACATGCTGGCATCAACCTTTGTGGAGCAACCTGGATTTTGTGTTTCCATACATGGTATGGGCAGCCAAGATCATGGTGTGAGCCATCAGTGTGGGCACTCTATACTGCATCAGAGTAACACTGACAGTTGATCCACTATGCCCTGTCATGTGAGTCTAAATCCATGGCGATGGTGATTACTGTGCAGACACTCACAAAGTCATCTGTCTGTGGTTGTTGTGAAGTCTGACTCCATGGGGTCTGATATTTTAACTAACCATAAATGACTCCATTTAGTACATGATTCTTTATCCATACTATACATTGATACATGTTGCTTGTGATACTCACAACATTCTGCAGTAAGTCCTGACTTGGTTTCCTTTTTGCATCATTTGATAGTGGAAAGATAGAATGGGTTTCACAGAGGTATGTCCATTGCTGTCTGCCATATACACATACACCACTATGAGTCTGTATGCATACCTGCATCACGTGTGGCCTGAGTTGATGGTCCCTGACATGATAGATTTGTATATGTTCATACTGTTATATGTTAGAATTATGTTGTTATATCTGATGCTCATTGTTTACATCTACTAATTTCTATTAGATACAATCTGTGCTGCTGTGGTGGGGCAACACCTGAAGATCAGTGTTTAATCTCTGTACTTCTGTACATGTGATTTGTCATGACTCAAAGGTGTGTGTCAGATGCTGCCATGTTGCCTGGGCCTGGATTTGTGGTCGTATACCCTGGCACCCATGCCTGTTTCTGCTGCCCCCTGTGTTCTCCTGCTACTCCCCTAATAGCTGCAGAATGTCATATTCAGATATCTGAGGTTGTTTGGGTACTTCACCCACACCTGCAGCAGGAAGACCACTATATGTTGTTGTTAGCATATTGTGTAGCATGGCTCAGTCAGTAATCATCTGCTCTTCCTTTCTAGGTGCGTATTGCAGTGCACCCCCGGATGTATCCAGACATCTGAACTTGGCTTTCAGTACACAAAGGTTATGCTCTAACACATTTCATGTTGTGGTATGCACTCTATCGTAGGCCTCCTATACAGGGTTGAAAGGTTCTCTGTATGTGGTCATTAGCCACAGGTCGAGTGTATAACCACAGTCACCTGTTGTTGAGGGAAAGGGAAATACATATGTTGTCATCAAGAATAATGTCGACAAGGATGTATTCAGCTTATATCCCAGTTGTGTTCTTGTACTTACCCAGCAGTAGTTCCTCCAGTATTTTAGCTTACTGGAATCCAGCCCTTAGACCACTTTTCCTCCATATGGCAACATCATTGACACTCCTGGGATGTGTCGCCATGATGTTTGTTATGCTGACATCTGTTGCAGACACTATCTGGAAGTTCAGAGATGGCCACCGCTTCCTAGTGATGTATCATCCTGCTGCTGAGTGCATGTGAGTCTTAATAGGGATATGGGTGCAGTCTACTGTACCAAGAACATGGGGGAAGCTTATGATGTTGCAAAAATGGTGTATGATAGCTTGCATCTCCAGGGGTGTAGATGGAAAGTATATGTATTCATCTACCTTGCTGCACATTGCTGCCAGGTATGTGTGAAGACGTGACTGGCAGCTGTCTGTAACACTCCTACAGCTTCTTCCATATGTCATTGGAATGTCCTGGATGGCAGTACACCTTAGCTCAGACTTTTATTTTGATACGTATGGGGTTGCCTGGCAATGTCCACATAGACATGTGTGGGGCACATATGTTGCGGATAGCCTGCACCAGCTGTCTAAGTGGTACCTGTCAATGATTTCTTAAACTGAGAGTTAGTTGGCTTAGTTCAAGCCTGACTCTCTGTCTAGCTGGCTGCCTTATAGGACACACATCTAGATCCCCTTCCATAGCTTGCAGTACCACAGCCTGTTGCAGTTCAGTTACTGCTGATAGTATTTTTTTTTTGGTATTGATACATTGATTCTATGGGAATAGATTACTGTCCTTACATTGCAGTATGGCATTCACAGAGTATTACAGAAACAGAGTAGGTATTGCACTTTGCCACATTTAAATTGCTTTTGACACACATGATGTGTTTTGGAATCTGATGAGCTTATGCAGAATCCATAATTATTCTACACTGAATAAATACGTACTCAGACTGCTTGCAGTGTGTCTTCTGAAATCGCATCCACAGCCAGTGCACTGAAGTCTTCCTTCAGCGTGCTGTGCTGTCCACAACTCGATTTTGGAATACGGCCCAGAGTTTCATACTTCGTATTCTTTAAAAATGCATTTTGATGTAAAAACATTTGTTCTCTTAATATTTAAAAAAATATTCCTGATTTTGAGCTTCTGTCCCTCATTATTTTTGCCTTTGTCCCTGATTTTTGAGCAAAGAAGCTGGGAGGTATGCTTTATTAACTTTTAATAATTGCCAAAGTAGAGTGAGTCACTTAATAACTTGTTTTGCACAACATTCCAGAGACATTTGGCAGATTTCATGCAAGCTAATACTTTTCTTTTATGAATTACCTTGGAAATGCAAAAGGAAAGATTAGCAGGATACTGGTTTGTAAATGTGATCTCATTTTTTCATTGTGCAATGCCAAGAAGGGCAATGAAATAAATAACTCCTTATCTGTTTTCAATACGTATCACATGCTTCAATTTTCTATAACACAGCAGGTTAAGTCCATGAGCTAATAATGAAATGTATCCTGTAATCCTGCATTTGATTCCTTTATGTCTTACTTGTATACTGCATGACTGCCTGTAACTCACTTAACCAAACTGTCTTTGTGTTGCCAGGTCACATGATCAACAGAACAGATGATCACCATACCGGTGTGAGATCACTCTTATAGCAGGGAAATGAGCATGTCCTTTCCCCCTCTAATGTGTGGTCTCAGAATATATATATATATATATATATATATATATATATATATATATATATATATATATATACATACATATACATATACATATATATATATATATATAGAGAGAGAGAGAGAATACCAAATCCACTTCCAGCACTCAAAAAACAAAGAAGGCAGCAAAGGAGTTTTAGCAGTTTATTGCTACACAGTCTGCCCCACAGTCCGGTTTCGCTTACAAAAGCGTCATCATTGTGATGTAAAACGCATACACGTCCAATTTAAATAGTCTCATTATTAAAGAGACATCACCATGAAAAAAACTTACAGAAATATGAAACACATCTGACTATCTATATTTTTACCTAATACAAACATATATTAAACCACCATTAGTATCTAAGAATTGTCATGTATAAAGATTTATACATCGAGGACCCTAATTTCAAAACCTAAATTACTGTAGAAAAAAGTAACCTAAACTACTTCATTACCCCTATTCTATAATTAGAATCCAAAAAAATAAAATACAAATAAAAAAATGTCAAACAAGAAAAACAAATTCTCTCTTGTGTAATATACAATATAATATAATATAAAATATAATAATACTATTTAAATATTTACCAATGGTCATTAAGACCTGGCTTGAAAAGGGCCCCCAAATTAACAATCCATCTACGTTCTTTGGTGGTCAAAATATTGTGCCTGTCTATCTCATTATTGTTAAGCATGGTTAACCTATCTATTCCCACAAATATAAAATGGGCTGTTGAATGAACCAGAATATGCTTGTACAAAGCACTACGTGTCCTCTTGCATTTTATGTCACTAACATGAAGGGCAATCCTCTGTTTTAACGGACCCGAGGTCTGTCCTACATAAAATGCCCCACACTGACATATGGCCATATAAACCACCCAAGAAGTAGTGCAAGTAATAAGACTTTTGATATCATAAACTTTTCTGGTATTAACAGAAGTAAATGATGCTGTCTTTGACATAAGCTTACAAAACTTACAATGACCACAGTAAGTGCTACCTACAGTATTAATCCCAACTAACTCTTTAAAACGTACCCCTTTTTTAAAAGCCGATAAGTATTCCCGATAGACTTCCCTTTTCTAAATGAAAACTCACATCGTGGTTTCAACAAAGTAGAAAAAAATGGATCCATACTTAATATATGCCAATACCTAGATATGATTTCCTGAATCTTAGAAGTGTTATTGGCATAAGTCATAACAAATCTAATACTGGTAGACTCGTCCCCCCTTAAAGATGGCTTGTCATGCAATAATTGTGTACGATCCATAGTCTTAACCTTATTATAAGCCTTATCAATACCTCTTTTATGATAACCATGATCCAAAAACCTTTGCTTCAAATCCATTGCTTGTTTGTCATATTCCCCTGGATTAGAACAAATTTGCTTGATTCTTTGGAACTGCGCCACTGGAATATTATTTGTAGTATGAGGAGGATGACAACTGTGGGCATGCAGGATAGAGTTTTTAGAAAATGGTTTGCGATACAATGAAGTAACTACTGTACCATCAAGTACTTTAGTTACATTAACATCTAAAAAGTCGACTGTAAACAAGTCCAGTTTACCTATAAATTTAATACCAAACTCATTGGCATTCAAATAATGTTTAAAATTTTCCCATTCTAACAAACTACCCTGCCATATAACCCAACAGTCGTCCAAATATCAACGCCACATAATAAGATTACTAGCATACATAAAATCCTCACAATAAATGTATTTAACTTCCAAATATCCCATAAACAGGTCAGCATATATGGGGGCAAAAGTAGCCCCCATAGCTGTTCCTCTGACCTGCAAATAGCATTTGTTGTGAAATGTAAATGCATTGTGCTCCAGAACCAACCTCAACATGGACAACAAAAATAGTGTTTCACTCTCTGAATATAGACCAGATTGTACCATCCAATACTGGACCCCTGTTATACCCCTTCATGTGGGATACTCGTATACAGGGATTGTACATCTAAAGTGCCCAATAAGGACCCACTGGAGAGCTGTAAATCTTCCATTAATGATAAAAATTGCTTTGTATCCCTAATCCTGGCCCTAACTAAATCGAGCAAAGGTTTAAACTTAAATTCTAAATATTCAGACAAGGGTTGTATCACTGACCCTCTCCCGGCCACTATGGGCCTGCCCGGGGGGTTTATTAAGGTTTTATGGATTTTGGGGACAAGATAAAAATATTGAAATGTGGGGCTTTCCACAGTTAATTGTTCCATTAACTCTTCACTTATGATATCATGTTGTTTAGAATCCAAAAGAAAACTGTGAATAACTGCATTAAATTCTTCACTAGGAACCCTTAATAAAACCTGATATGACTCTAAATCATTCAAATGTTTTAAGGCCTCTTGCACATACTGCGACTTTTCCCAAATCACAATAGCCCCACCTTTATCTGCCCCAATAACCACAATATTTTCATTGCTGGCAAGAGTCATAAGAGCCTGATGTTCATCCATCCCTAAATTATAAGAGGAGCAACGAAAAATGTCAGCTTAATTAACCTGTAAATCATGTATATATGGGTCTACTCCTATATACTAAAATCTAATTAGACAGAAGACCAGAAACCCAAATATGCACATTTCCAAAACCTACAAATATCAAATCCCATAATACCGAAAACAGTAAAGCAGATATAACGTACCAACACTCCAGCTAAACAAAGCACCCAAAACAGCACAAACACACTACTTCATAACTATTAAACTTCAAATCACCACTTTAACATTTCTACACAGCAGCATACTTGCCATACATAAATTATACACTCCTATTCCTCACTTGTCTAGAGGAAAACAGTTTTTAGTACTTAATAAATAAGCACCTATCCAGGCATGTCTAAGTGTCAGCTCCCGATGTTTTCTCCTGTCTACCTGATGAATCTGGGCATCTTGGGGCAATGCAGATATTGCTGCATGTACACAGACAACCGTCTCCTCCTACCACCCAACACTACAACCTGTGAGAGATGCACTTATATAGCCAAACTGGAAGCAAGACAGTCAAGAGGAGAAGGTAAACACTTGCTCCACACCACACTCATCACATAGTCCCTCAAAACCTACACCACCAAAACACACACATAGCAACACAAAACACACACGTACCTCCATGGACTACATGAAAAGAGACATGGAGGAGCTCTCCGATCTTGTAGCCCAGGCAGGCATGACCCTAGCCCTGAGTAGCATCCTGCCATCACCCAGAATGATACCACATTACAAGGACAAAATGATTGAATTCAACAATTGGCTAAGCTTCTGGTATCATTCTAAGGGGATCCAGTAACTGTCTGCCTGGGTTGACATGATCGACAGACCATGATGCTTTGCCAGAGATGGCCTGCACCTGTCGCCCTTGGGATTCCAGATACTGGCTAAGGCTCTTGACACCCCTATAGTGCCTTTTTTAGGAAAGGTTCAAATGACAAATTCACCACCGTAACAGGTACAAGCAAGCAAAATCTGAGGGTAATGCTACTCAGTGCTACTCAATGCTAGATGTCTACCCCTCAAAATGCATTCACTCAAGGCACTCCTTAAAATGGAGAACATCGACATCTGTGCAGTGACAGAGACCTGGTTCAAGGCTCTAGAGAGCACCCCTGCATTACCAGGCTATAATTCATACCACATCTTTCGGCCACCTAACCTGGACCGAAACACTAAAGTTGGAGGCGTGTCCATATTCATTAAGGATATCCACACCTCCAGGTTAGTTGCTCAGCATAATGCATCTGAGATTATCCAAGTGCAACTAACTCTGGGCAAGACTGCAATCCAAATTGTAACTTGCTACAGATCCCCCACCATGCCCCAGGATTCCCACTCCTCATTTCTTGATACACTGGAAAATATTAGGGTACAACCCAACACCCTAATAATGGGTGATTTCAACTACCCCAGCATTAAATGGGAAAACTACTCATGTACCAACTCTTTTTCTCAACGTTTTCTGGAATTCATAAATTCCAACCCCTTGGATCAACTTATCCACACCCCCACCAGGGGCAGCAATATCCTAGACTTGGTCATTACCAACATGGGTGATCGGTGTTCCACACCAAAGGTCAATTCCTTGTTGGTCAAATCTAACCACAAGCTAATCAGCCTAGACATCCACATCTTGCCCCCACCCCCATTAGGGAAACCACCGTAAAAAAATTTCTCCAAAGCCAACTTCATGCTTCTTAAGACAGAAGTGGCAAACTTCACAACACCCATGCAGATGGACAATAGATGTACGACTGCTGAATCCTATACAAATGCACTTTATAAGCACTTACACGAGTGCATGGATCATGCTATCCCTAAAAGAACCAAGATGCTATCCTCCAAAGAAAGGAAGCCAGTCTGGGGGTCCCCTGCCATAAACAAACTCTACAACAGAAGAAAGAAGCTGTTGTAAAAAAAGAGTAAAATCCCATGACTGGAAGAACTCCCTGGTCAGCTTCAGTAAGAAGCTGAGATCCCTCATAAAATCCTCCAAAGCTAGTTATGAAAACAAAATCGGCACTGATTCTAAAGACAACCACAAAGCGTTCTATAGCTATGTCGAGAATATCAATGGCAACATTCAGATCTGCTCTGAGTTACAGCACAATGGCACTAAATATACAGAACCAACCAATATTGCCAACATCCTGGCAGATAGGTTCAGTGCTGACTTTACCCCCCACCCCCTAAAGGGCCCATCTCTATACCAGAAGAATGTAAAGTTCCTGTAATCATGGCTGCACAAGTAAAAACCACACTCTCCAAAGCAAAGAACACAGCATCCATGGGACCTGACAACATCCCAGGCTGCGTTCTGTATGAACTACAGAATGAACTGGCACCCCACCTAAGCACCATGTTCAGTAATAGCCTCACCTCAGGGTTAGTGCCCACTGAATGGTGCACAGCGACGGTTATCCCACTCCACAAAGGGGGAGCCACCACAGACCCCTAACTAGCCTGGTCTGCAAGGCCATGGAACATATCATCATGGAACTTATAAACAAAGACATTGGTAATCTCCAAACTCTGGATCCCACTCAGTTCGGGTTTGTAAAAGGCAGATCATGTCTACTAAACCTGACTGACTTCTTTGAAGCAGTCACCAAAGCCGTAGACAAGGGTAAGGTGGGTCACACAGCCTATCTAGATCTTGCCAAGACTTTTCACCATCCCCCACTCTGGAATTATAGATAAACTCACTAAACTAGGTATAAATCCCTATGTCACAAGATGGGTTGCCAACTGGCTCACTGACAGAATCCACACTGTGAAAGTAGTAAACTCCAAATCCGACTTCAGACTAGTGACAAGTGGAGTACCACAGGGTTTAGTCCTGGGTCCTCTCCTGTTTGGTATCTACTTTTCTAAAGTACAGGCTAACACAAAAGGTCTTTGGCTAACGAAGTTCGCAGATGACTGCAAACTAGGAGCCATAATTGAAACTCCTAACGATGTGGGCATCCTACAAAAGGGCCTCAATGAGACAGATGCCTGGTGTCAAAGCCATGGCCTCAAGCTCAATGCCAAAAAGTGCATTGTCATCCCCTTTGGTAAAAACTCTGTACCTATGAGTTACCACATAGGTGGTAATCTACTTAACGCCAAAAGTGTGATAAGAGACCTTGGGACACAGGTGGACAGTAGTCTCTGCTTTGATAATCACATCACCACAGTAGTCAGGAAATCCTTCTACGTGGCACACCTCATCACAAAAGGTTTCTCATCCAGGAAAAAAAAGATGTCATTGTTCCCCTCTACTCGTCACTCATTAGACCCATTATAGATGTACAACACCCCCTTTGGTATGTACATCACAAGACATCTACAACAACTGGAAAAGCTGCAGAAATACCTCACAAAGAGGATTACTGGCCTCAAACAGATGTCCTACGCAGACCATCTCAAAAAATTCCAGCTTTACTCCATCGCATATCGCCTACTCAAAGGTGATCTCTTCCTAACATACAAAGCTATGTCAAACCCAGAGCTGTTGGATATGCTCCACTTAAAGAAATCCCAATCCCTCCGAGCTACACGCTCTAGGGACCTAAACCTTGTCACCACAATAAACAGAACATGCTGGAGGGATAGATTCCTTTCCCAGAGACTTCCCATACTCTGGAACAAACTACCAAGCTATATCAAACAAAGCTCCTCATTAGCACTCTTCAAAAAAAAATCTTGATGATTGGATGGGAAATAGGAAATTCACCCCAGGGATCACCTCTGTGGCTCTGCTCGACAAGGGCACAGGAAAATAATTTTCTTGGGTGGCAAAAGCCAGGGTACCTTTTTGGCTGGCTTGTATACGCCCTAAGGCTGATAGCCTAGTACCTACCTATGAACCTATACACTAAACACAAAATAAAGAAATCAAAACCATTTTTGCCATACTTTTGTTAAACTACCTCAAAACTAGCTCTTCGCAAAACTACAAGAAATAACTATTTTTATGTCTTTCACTTTAGCAGGGGTGTTACCAACTCCGAGATTGCACTACTTTGAGAACAATGGTAAATTCTAAACATACATACTGTACAAATATTACCATTTCTGCACCCTTTAAACTCTTACAACTCCATAAATTTCACAGCAACACCACAATAGTGCAATGCAATATCCACCATACCTGTTTTTAAGTTCTTACTTTGAATCCTTAAAGAGACAGTGCACGCTTAACATTTCACTTTTACTTACATTTCAGTATTTTGGGAGTCGATCTTCTAAAGTTTCGGTAATATGCTTACTTGGGTTTGTGGTCTTGGTTTTCCAGTCTTTGATCTTCTGAGATTTCAGGAAATAGAAGGTAGCCCATATATATATATATATATATATATATATATATATATATATATATATATATAATATCTATCTATATATACACATATAGGTGCAGAACCTTTTGTTGAATTGGCTTTTTCGTAAAAGACCGAAAAAGCCAGTACAGTTTATCAAATATCAGTTGATAGGAAAGTACCATCTTTTTCACCATGAGATCATGGTACTGTGGGGATCGGGGCATATGCCCTTTCCCCACTGTAATGTAGTCTGAGAGTCTGTATATTAATTACCAAGGCATGTAAAGGGTGCAGGGGGGCTAAAAATGTTTTGTGTTTTTATTTTCCAATTCTGTACAGATTGAGGATTACATTTTCAACAGGAAACAGTTGATTACTTTAGGATCAACTACTTTCCATTTCAATGGAAGGTTATGCTTATATGTATGTAGGATACATGTCGCCATATGAGGGAACAGGAGGACTTGTCCCCCCCCCCACCCAATCTCACAAACATAGTTTTGCATGCATGCATTTGTGTTGATGTAGTATGGGTTATATTAACTTATGAATACATAAAATTGTATACACACACACACACACACACACACACACACACACACATATATATATATATATATATAGGTGTATGTGTCTGTGTGTGTGTGTGTGTGTGTGTGTGTGTGTGTGTGTGTGTGTGTGTGTGTGTGTAAAGACAGATGGCAGTGCCTGACAATAAATATCAAATTTTGTCCCTAATTCAAAATACCAAATACAATAAAGATAACCCAAGAAATCCTGAAAGAAATAATAATCCTTAAATCTCAACCAGAATCATTGTCTGTTCAGTGGTACTGTTAGGGAAGGGGTGCTTTGCAATGCAATATGTAGGGTTAGGGTATACTCATGCAAGGAGGTCTTCAGTCATCTCCATGAACCACCTTACTCATCTGTGCTAACCCTATGCCTAACTTTACCCCTTTACAAACTTTACACAGCATGTGTGTACATGTCTTGAGTGCAGAAATAGTCAGTGTTACCTAATGTGCATGCATTCTACCCATAACTCTGATATCCCAGTTTTATATATGTATATATATATATATATATATATATATATATATATATATATATATATATTATGTGTGCATGTGTGTCTGTGTGTGTGTTTCTGTGTGATTTTTATTTGAAATAAAATCAATGGCTTAAAACTATGGTGATGTAAGAACTGTGATGAGACAGTAACTGAGCTCCTTTTAATAGGTTCTACTTGCATTTCCAAACTTCATAACTCCAGGTACATATTATGAACATACAGTTCCACTGATATGCTTTAGTGTCAAGGAAAGAATCATATTATTTCTTTAAAAACACATAACTTTCCTTACTGACCAAACTAGAGAAAAAAGGCAAATGAAGGTATACAAGAATGCATAGCACTTATATTTATCATATTTGTAATTAGGCCAGGAGTGAAAATGCATTAATAAAATTGCATAGGAATTCCAAGCCAGTGGCATCAGTTTAAAATCCTATTCACTTGTGATCACAGTATTCCTCCAACTCTTTGTTTCTAAGGGAAAAACGAGAACCACCATTCCTCATCCTCTGCTACGTTCACTCAGGTGCACCCATGAAATCAAAACTAAGGGTTTTTTTCTCACAAAAAGATTACCAGACAGATACAGTAAAAATATTTAGTATCACTAATGCTACTTTTCCTGAAATGTTCCTTTCAAAATTTTGTTCCAGTCACTGGCATTCTTAAGCTTTATCTTGTTTCTCAGATTTCAGTATCTTACATAATAGAGCATTTGAAAAAATATTTGAACAATAGCTTCAAAATCATCACCCAGCAAGCTGACTGACTATATGAAATGTGTTGTGTTTAATCATAATTATCAAACTGCAAATAATTTAAGAAATGTCTCACTTTATTCCTCCCACTTAAATGCTGAAGTGTCACTCTTAGCGTTTAAATATTCAGAAAGGTAGGATGTGCATTTCATTTTTCCTAACATCACATTTAAATGCTAAAGGCCTACACAAAGCACATAATAATATACACCTTCTTGTTAACAGGGTTAAAGCATGCATAACATAATGCTAGACAATACAGAATATGTTTACTAGAAAGTTAGCTTGTATAAATTCTCCATTATGACTCTAACCTGCTCAACAAATTAATCTGCTGTTTAGCAGCATGCACAAGTGAACACCAAGTTCACTTTAGATAACATTTACGCAGTTCTGGATTACAACCTTGAACCCAGTACAGCTAGACTTGGGAGTGCCTGACCTCTTCCATGTTCCCAAAAATCAGATCAAACGTACCTTTAGTACTGTGGTTCAATATTCAGCTTTATTATTGTACTGATTCATCAAACAAATTACAGTAAAGATGTTAAGTTACAGTTCTTGAAAGAAAAGTTCAATACAGTGAAATGTTTCAAAAGCTCCAAACCAATAAAGATAGAAATGCATCAGCTATGATAAAATGTAATAAAGTTGGTCAAATCCTAAAATGTGAAATGTGCATTGATGGATCTCCTGAAACTGGTCAGCACATAAGACTCCCTTGGCCAAGAGAGTAGAAGGCCTAGGAGGTGCAGGGTCTTATAAGAAAAAGATCAAATGACAACACTAAATCTATTCTGTGTGAGCCTGCTATAACCACAAATATGCATAATACAAAACAGGGCTATAGGAACCAGGAATATTTCCGAAGGTGAGCACAGGTAGTGCTTGACTAAGTAAACTAATGTGACAACTTTGGAGATGATTCTAGAGCTACTGCAAACTAGGGCAGACTCCATAGAACTGGTATGATTTGGGCAATTATAAATATTAGGACTTACCATTTTCAGGGGTGGATCATGCTTCATAGGAATGTTCCTTTTATCACATACACTGCTGTGACGTTTCCACCCACACAAGATGACAGTACTAACTGTTGTAGTATGGGATGCAAGGCATTGCTACTGTCATTGTGATGTCAAGGTATATAAATAATTATGATAAATGAATATTCCTTTCAAAATTACACTTATAATTTAAATAAGCACCAACGATTTCACACTTTATCAGCTGCTACCTATTGTGAAATGATTGACTAGTGTGTTTGTGCTGGGATATTTCATTCATTACAGTAATTATCTTTTGCTTTGGGACATTAATACATACACGTGGGGCATTAAAGGGTCAACAATTACAGCTGCTAAATGCATGGCTACAGTGCTTGCATTGCTGATTATAATGAAGTATCTCATTCTGTTTACTTTGGGATAATAATGCTTATGCTTTGGACAGTAAAAGGTTTACAGTGTTTTGTGACATTTCTATCAAGAGTTAAAATGACTAACTCCCACGATAAGAACAATGGGTGCAGCAAAAAATACTGCAAATCATGTGTGCTCACCAACTGCCAGCTCAACCCACAGACGGAGACCCCCAATATTGGATATCAGCATGAGTTGCTGGTAACATGAAATACTTAAAAATAGCCAGGCTGCAGAGTTCCACATGAGATGAAGATGATACAACCTATGTTTGGAAGTCAGAGGTAGAGAGAGTGGTAGTAATCAAGATAGGAATAAACCAAGACATGCAAAATCAATTAAAGGTCCTGAGATGGCTGCAGGTATCTGATTAAATGAAAGCATACTGACTTTACTACAGGTGAAAATGGTCCCTGTAGTACACCCTAAAAAGTTAGTGTCACATGAGATATGAGTCACAAGAACTGGTGGCTGTGGGCACATAAAACAAACTCTTAGAACTAACAGCTTATCTATATAATGTCTCTTCATTCCTGACGTCCCATGCCTACACAAGATGCCTTTATCCAGAATTAAATAACTTTGGTGACAAAAGCCTAACCATCCTTAAATGTCTGTCATCAATTGCATCAATAAGATCTATATGATCTCTCTCACTGTACAAAGTCCAGCTCATCTCTCCTGTAAAGAATACAAAAAAGTAAAAAGGTCACAAAGAAAAGTCACATATGCAAAAAAACAAAACCCTGAATCTTTAATGTGTAATACTTTAAAACACCTCTGAAAGAAGCCCATGGGAAATATGCAAACTACTCCTTACGGACAAACCAATGTCCCAGCTATAATGCTTAGTTTTTTTTTTAAATCTTTAAAGAATTCAAGCCAATAAAGCTAAATCCCATGAGATATAGACATGACATGTTTCACCATTTTAATTGGCTCATTTGTATGGCATAAGTGGATATAAAGGTCACAATGATTTAAGAGTGGACACTAGGACATATTCCAAAAAAATTGTGGAATCTGGCTGAATGTGCCCAGTTCCACTCAAATGCTGTAGTAAGCCAAGTAATATGCAAATGTGTCCGGGTATCATAAACACATTCCAGTGCAATGCAGACAAAAAAAATATCTGTAATGCTGACACAATGACAATCACATATAAGAAATGCTTCCATTACAATGTAGAAATGTTTGCAAATATTAATGTCACATTCAAAATGTACCCGAATGGCAGCTACAGAAAATCAGTGAAACATTGTAACTATAAGTGCAAATATAAGTAAAGGCAGATGTATGTAACAAACATTGGCATAACTATTAACATACTCTTATTAATCTGTGGATATTGTCACAAACTGCAAGCATGTGTATACCTAGAATTCCATTACACTCTGGCAAATATGGCATAATCCACAAAAAATTAAATAAATATTATTTAAGGGAAGTGGCATTCACAACTACCTTATCAATATTCTTGCCGCCCCTATAGTGCCTTTTTTAGGCAAGGTTCAAATGACAAATTCACCACTGTAACAGGAACAGGCAAGCAAAAACTGAGGGTGATGCTACTCAATGCTAGAAGTCTAAATCTCAAAATGTACTCACTCGAGGCACTCCTTAAAATGGAGAACATCGTTATCTGTGCAGTGACTGAGACCTGGTTCAAGGCTCCAGAGAGCACCCCTGCACTACCAGGCTATAACTCATACCACACTTTTCGGCCATGTAACCTGGACAGGAACACCAAAGGTGAAGGTGTGTCCATATTCATTAAGGATATCCACACCTCCAGGCTAGTTGCTCAGCATAATGCAGCCAAGGTTATCCAAGTGCAACTAACTCTGGGCAAAACTGCATTCTAAATTGTAGCTTGCTACAGATCCCCCACCATGCCCCAGGATTCCCACTCCTCTTTTCTTGGTGTACTGGAAAATATTAGGGTTCAACCAAACACCCTAATAATGGGTGATTTCAACTACCCCACCATTAACTGGGAAAACTACTCATGTACCAACTCCTTCGCTCAACGCTTTCTGGAATTCATAAACTCCAATGCCCTGGATCAACTTATCCACACCCCCACCAGGGGCAACAATATCCTAGATCTAGTCATTACCAATATGAGTGACCGGTGTTCCACACCTGAAGTCAATGCCTCATTGATCCGATCCAACCATACGCTAATTACCCTAGATATCTACATCCTGCCTCCACCCCCCATTAAGGAAACCATGGTAAAAAAATTCTCCAAAGCCAACTTCATGCTTCTTAAGACAGAAGTGGTGAACTTCATGACACCCATGCAGATGGACTACTGAATCCTACACAATTGCACTTTATAAGCACTTACATGAGTGCATGGAGCGTGTTATCCCAAACAGAACCAAGGTGCTATCCTCCAAAAAAAGGAAGCCAATCTGGTGGTCCCCTGCCATAAACAAACTGTACAACAGAAGGAAGAAACTCTTGCAAAAGAGAGTAAAATCCCACGAGTGGAGGAGCTCCCTGGTCAGCCTCAGTAAGAAGCTGCAATCCCTGATAAAATCCTCCAAAGCTAGTTACGAAAACAAAATCGCCACTGATTCTAAAGATAACCACAAAGCATTCTGTAGCTATGTCAAGAATCTCAATGGCAACACTCAGATCTGCTCTGAGTTACAGCACAATGGCCCTAAATATACAGACCCAACTGATATTGCCAACATCCTGGCAGGTTCAGTGCTAACTTTACCCCCCTCTCACCCCCTAAAGAGCCCATCTCTATACCGGAAGAATGCAAAGTTCCTGTAATGATGGCTGCACAGGTAAAAACCACACTCTCCAAAGCCAAGAACACAGCATCCATGGGACCAGACAACATCCCAGACTGCTTTCTACACGAACTACAGAATGAACTGGCACCCCACTTAAGTACCATGTTCAATCATAGCCTCACCTCAGGCTTTGTGCCTGCTGAATGGTGCACATCAATGGTTATCCCACTCCACAAGGGGGGAGCCACCATGGACCCTGGGAACTACCGCCCCATTAGCCTGATGAGCCTGGTCTGCAAGGCCATGGAACGTATCATCATGGAACTTATAAACAAAGACATTGGTAATCTCCAAACTCTGGATCCCACCCAGTTCAGGTTTGTAAAAGGCAGATCATGTCTCCTAAACCTGATAGACTTCTTTGAAACAGTCACCAAAGCCGTAGACAAGGGTAAGGTGGTTCACACAGCCTATCTAGATCTTGCCAAGGCTTTTGATACCATCCCCCACTCTGGAATTATAGATAAACTCACTAAACTAGGTATAAATCCCTATGTCACAAGATAGGTTGCCAGCTGGCTCACTGACAGAACCCACACTGTGAAAGTAGCAGTCTCCAAATCCGACTTCAGACCAGTGACAAGTGGAGTACCACAGGGTTCAGTCCTGAGTCCTCTCCTGTTTGGTATCTACTTCTCTGACATACAGGTTAACACAGAAGGTCTTTGGCTAATGACGTTCGCAGATGACTGCAAACTAGGAGCCATAATTGAAACTCCTAATGATGTGGACATCCTACAAAAGGGCCTCACTGAGACAGATGCCTGGTGTCAAAGCCATGGCCACAAGCTCAATGCCAAAAAGAGCATTGTCATCCCCTTTGGTAAAAACTCTGTACCCATGAACTACAATATAGGCGGTAGTATAATTAACACCGAAAGTGTAATAAGAGACCTTGGGGCACAGGTGGACAGTAGTCTCGCCTTTGATAATCACATCACCACAGCAGTCAGGAAATCCTTCTATGTGGCACACCTCATAACAAAAGGTTTCTCATCCAGAAAAAAAGAGGTCATTGTTCCCCTCTACTCATCACTCATTAGACCCATTATAGAGTACAATGCCCTTTTGGTATGTACCTCACAAGACATCTACAACAACTGGAAAAGCCACAGAAATACCTCACAAAGAGGATTACTGGTCTCAAACAGATGCCCTACGCATCAAAAAACTCCAGCTTTACTCCATTGCATATCGCCTACTCAGAGGTGATCTCTCCCTAACATACAAAGATATGTCAAACCCAGAGCTGTTGGACATGCTCCACTTAAAGAAATCCCAATCCCTCCGAGCTACACGCTCTAGGGACCTATACCTTGTCACCACAATAAACAGAACATGCCGGAGGGATAGATTCCTGTCCCAGAGACTTCCCATGCTCTGGAATAAACTACCTATGTATATCAAACAAAGCACTTCATTAACACTCTTCAAGAAAAATCTTGATGATTGGATGGGAAATAGGAAATTCACCCTGGGGATCACCTCTGTGGCTCTGCTCGACAGTGGCACAGGAAAATAATTTTCTTGGGTGGCAAAAGCCAGGGTACCTTTTTGGCTGGGCTTGTATAGGCCCCATGGCCGATAGCCTAGTACCTACCTATGAACCTATGAACCTATATCAACTGTAGCTAACACTGAGTGCAGTACATGTGTGCAGAACACAAGTAAAGCAGACAGCCAAGTAAATAGGGTAATAGGAAAGCAGATGGGGGTGATGAAAACAGAATAGATAGGAGTGATGATGGAATAGAAAGGTCAAAGGAGCATGAGGAATTATTATTATTATTATTTTTGAGAATACAACGTATAGAAAATAAATTAAAAGAGGAGGTTGGAAAACCTGTAGGTATGCACATATAACAACACAAGACAGAACAGACAAAGGTAGACAAATACATAAAGATAGGTGAAAAAAAACAGACAGCATACATAGGACTATGCATCAAAGGTGCTGGGTGCTTTGTGGAGGTGGTCTCTAAAATCCTACTATCCTGTGTTTGTACTGTGAGCCAGCAGACTATCAAGTGATTTATATAGGGATTTATGGCTAATTCTGTGACTTTGTTTACAATACCTGAGAGGGGTATTGTATGAAATGCCATAGCTATGACAAAGTAGACAGTATACGCCATGTTTACCATATCCATTGTCTCATTGACCTTCTTATAGAAGTCCATCAGCTTAAGTAGGCATGAGCCTTTGCAAAAACCAGAATGGGTTGTGTCCCTTGTCTGAATTTTTCCTATTGGTAAACCATTACCATGATAATTGTTTCCATGGATTTCAATATGACACCGGTCATAATAACAGGTCTACAAGTTCCTGGGATCTGTTTATGGTCTGTCCTTGTATATAGGCATGACCAATACAGTCTTCCATTCCCATGGCACAAAACTTGTGTGGAGGATGCAAGCTATAAAGAAGGTATCATGGGATATTACCAAGGCCCATCAAAGGTGTAGCCTTGGCTTTAGACAGTGCATATAAGACCTGCTCCCTGCTGATAGTGGGAGGGATTATGTTAGATGATATGTCTTTTGGGCAGCTGGGGGTAAGAGGGGGTTAAAGGTGGAGCTGAATTTGTCAGCCATAAGATTTACTATCTCTCCCGGTTCCACAAACGTGTCTCCCTTTTCCAATGTTTCTGCACAATGCTATGCGCTGCCATTGATATTTCAGACATTGCTAAAGAATGCCTTATGGGTGTCCTTCACCAAGGATGCTGTCTTTACCTCAGCATTTGCTGTGTTTCATTTAAATATGTGAGAAGCATCAAATAGCATCCATCGTATAATACATGTTGCCAGTGCACTTGTAAGCCAAGCAACAGCAACATAAGACAATCCAGAAAAGTAATTGTATTTGTATGAAAGCATTGATCAAAATAGAACCCCCAACCCTACATGCAACAGGTCAGAAAATAAACATAGTGCAAAGCAACTTTACTGTAGTCATACAATACTGTGAATGTGTAATAAAACATACAATCAACATAGAGGATATTACAATATGGGAAATGGGATATTGATGTACATGTAAACTCTGCATGAACAAACACACACTGACATTCTTCATATATGCAAGCTTCATATGTGGCATTACATGCTAGCACAAAGGCCAACAATTACCAACTACATGGTGATAAAGAAACACCAGTATATAGCTTAGGTATACGAATACCTTAGTCAGGTAATCCTGAGCATAAATAGATAAGCAGGCATAATATTATATATATATATATATATATATATATATATATATATATATATATATATGGAAAGCAGATATATAATAACATCATGATCACACAACAATAAATTGCAGTGATGGCCATGTAGATGCACATTAAATCACAGCAGCCAATCACAGTGACATATTGTGTTATAATGCCATAATGTCTACTCCCCAACAATAGTATCTTTCTAAACTGCATAAATGAATACATCATTATGACATGGTTATGTGAAACAGACATTTCTAGTATATATTGCTGGCAGGTCTTCTTATAGTGCCATATTAACTCAGTCAGCATTACAGACAGATTTCTACAACATCTAATTATTACTGCCATGTCAGATGTGCATCAACATAACTGCAAAGTGTATATATGATCTTCAAGTAACAACATCAACAAAACATTTGTAATGTCTGCCCAAGTTATACTACAAACCAGTGCGTGCTTAGCACCACCATAACAGCCAGCAAACCTGGCCATTAAGGTGTTTTTATATATTGTATAAGAAAAGATACAAAGGTGTAATAAAACAAGTGTAATATTAGATTATACACAACTCTAAATGCCCTAATATTTACATATTGATATTATAAATAGAAGGCCATGACTGAGTAAATGGGCCCATCACACATTCCTTATAGCATTCAATTGTAAGGTATATAGTTAATAAGATATATATCTGGTGTTAACATGCACATTTTTGGTGTATCAGCATTCTGCATATGTATAAAACACATATGCAAACAGACCAATATATGTTTGTGTATGTGTATAGGTATATAAACAATTTAAAGTAAAGGCCATCATACCTTTTGACATACATATGGTATAGAACTGTATTGCACCAATAGAAAAAAACACTGACATAGTCTTTATTCAATATGTGATTCAATATGTGCTGCAGATATTTATGTTGAAGTGTTAACAAAACATCAAAAGTGATAGTAAAAATCAGTATTATATGCAACTAATAATGCTATTTGATATACTATGATTAAAACATGCATTTCTAATATATATTAATATTAGCAAACAATGAAACAGTTCAAATATGTATGCAAATAAATTAGCAGTGCAGTGTGGTTAATGGATAACATCACTATGTGACTGAATCAGAATGGAATTTGAATGTATTTGTAACAATTTTACACAGCTGACAACCACAAAGGTAACACATAATTGCCATAATGTATGTATATAATGCACATACATAACATTTCCATAACAAATCTATCACTGTCACTGACTACTGTTATATTATGCTTACAAATGTACTTACACATATAAAAAACTGGGTTGAGGATCATGAACATATTGTGCAACACCTCGGAAATGCAATAAAAGTAGGAATGGCTACACAGTAATATCAGAAAAGTGTGTGTAAGGTAGTGTTAGACAAGCCATCAGAGTGCAGTTATACATTGTTCCAACAGCAGTAGAACTCAAAAAGTCCATGCTAATAAAGGTCTGCCAACATCACAAACACTGTGAGCTAACAGACACCCCTTCAGTAACAGAACAGGTAGGCTATACAACCCATATAATTCACTCAGAAACACTGCACTACTAACCACACACTGTAAAAACAACAGTAACAGTAGCTAACGCTGTACTACACAAGTGACAATAGAAAACTACACACCAACCCTATGCATAAAGCATACATAGCAATATGCCAGTTGAACAGAGATATGTATCATTTAGGCTGTGTCAACAAGCAGCACATAACCTCAGTATAAGGGAAAAATGTTAATAAAATGTAATACAGCATTTCACATGAAATGATGTAGACACTCCGGTTATACAACATAAATTACTATATATATTACACTTAACTCATCATTCCCATACACATCATGGGAAGTCTGCCATAATATTTGCATGTCTGAATGTCTTAGGAATACTCATCTAAACCTTCAGAATGGAATATGTTAATAGTGCTCCTCAAGCCTGTGCATGCTTTCTTTGCACAGTGTGTGGTTGCTACCACAGTCCTCAGGACCTGCAAACAAAAAAGATATGAATTATTACAGAAACAGAGGGATGTATTAATTTATTATGTAATTAGTACTATGTAAAACATAAAAGCAGGGCAAAACTTAGCTATTTATATCTTGGCAAGCAGTGCTATACAATACTATATCACATTTTGTATATTCAGTCATTGCTGTTTCATTCTTACTACTGTGCACACATGAGGATTATTGATCACAAAGTACAGGAAGCTGGATTTAAACTTCCAACTTTTACCTGTGTTCACACTTCAGTCCAAAGCACTGCCTGCTTAGTAATTTTATCTCTGTTGTAATTACATGAAGTAAGGGAAATCAAATACTTTAAATCTCTGAATGTGCAGGTAAAACATTACCTACACTAACAAGTGTACTAATGAGACATTATCTTACTGCAAGATGAAATTTCTGAAGTTTACATATATACCTAACCATGTGGACAAAGCCATATAAATGTACACATTTATTGCATTCTGAGCTTAGTGTGGTGTTACATCATGATAAATAAAATGTGTACATAAACACACACATACATATATATAAAATGGTGATGGATATACTAACATTACAATCTTCCTGTATGTACAAATGTATGACCACAAATACATGCATAGATATGAGTACACATCATATGAGTAGTTTATTAACTAACACCCCTTACAAATCCTTAGTTCCATCTCTACTAACATGCCCCATTTAGATGCCCATTATACTCTGGATCCAAATGGTTTCAGGTGCACAGCTGAGCTTGTAAGGGTCCGAATGGTTATTAGCCTAGTAACAACTTATGAACCTACATAGGTGTATGTATAATGATTGATAAATATACCTATATGTGTAGGTGTACATGTGTTGGTCTTCATACATGAACATGTACATACATATTTGTAGACAAATACAAATGTGTATGCATAGATAACATCATGAGAAGTATAAGTAAATTACAATTGCTGTCATTTGTATTATATAAGTTGCTATGTACATTTCAGAACACAATGTACATAATTACCTCCAAATTGTGAAGTGTGATGTGAAATGTTGAAAGACATATTAGATATTTTTTTAAGTCAGTCATACCTCTGTAAGAATAATCAAGCTGGTCAGTGTCATACATAATGTATGTGGTGGGATTCAAACACCAAAGCTATATATAACTGCGTGTACATGTAATCAAACTGCCTATGTGATACCCCTCAGCTATAACACTGAAGCTATCCAATATGTGACATTTACGGTAGCATGTTACCATGCAATACTATAATTTATTTCTACATATAATCTAAATTATATTAACTGCATGGTTAATTAACAGTTAAATATGAGCATGCGCACAAATACATGCATATAAAACTCATATACATGTGTAAATGAAACACACATACATCATTCTACACTTATCATCGTATTACAGAATATTCTGGAAACTCTGCAGATAATGGCAAAATGTGCATTTATCTATGGTGTAAAACAAACGTGTCAACACACCAAGTTTACCTTCCATAGTTTGCAAGTAAAACATTTGTCTGCACACTTGAAACCTGTACTAAGTAGGTATTAAAGGAAGTAGTGTACTACTGTGGGATTCAAACCTCCACATGTAAAGTAAGTAGGAGTACAGTTAATGACTCCACATAAATTGGTAACGTTACAGCTACAACACAGTGCAAGGATTAGAGATTCACACCTCTTGTACTTGCATTATGATTACAAGACTCACAAATATTTCAGTTAAGATTACCTGTATTGCCCTTACATTTATTCAATTGATGTAAGATGTAATGAATGATGAGAATGTTATGAAAATGAAAATGTAAGGTAACGTGTATGTATTAATCAGCATTTTACATTAAGCACACATACATCAGTATTAACTGAAGTATACTGTATGATGTTTTGCAGAAGTTTTGCAGATATCATTGTAATGCATAGTCATCCACAGCTTAAGTGCTGTAGGCATCAATGGATTGCTACTATGCTAGATGTGCAAAATATACTGTATAAAAAATCAAACAAATATAAATTCTCCTTATATGATGTGCAATAGTAAAATTGAAAGAAAACTAACCAAATCACACTAACAAACTAAAAATAATAAAAAAAAGTGGCACAAAGGAACTTAATATGTTAGTGAACTTAATGCAATGTGTGTAAATTTAGCTTTATAGTTTGAATTATATTGGGACTAAGAGCCTAATATTTTCATATACTATATATATATATATATATACGGTTCCCTATTAGAAGCCTGAAACACTATAAGCCTGAAAGTCAAAATCCTGAAAACTATAGACTGAAAATGCAAAATCTCGAAAGTGCAAAATCCTGAAAGTCAAAATCCTGAAAACACAAAATGGACATACTGACGTCATTGTGGCTTTGCTATTGTTAGCCCTGTGGTGTTAGGTCATGCTGGGTGGTCAGGTAAATGTCGCGGTTGGTTTTATGTTAGGAGTTAGGGTTAGGCTTAGGTTTAGGCAATGTACGCAATAGTGACAAATATTGGGGTTAGCTGGGTGTGAGTTAGGGTTAGTAGGTCAGGTGGGTCAGTGCGATAGCTGCGGGACCTAGGGGTTAGGGTTAGGTCAGGGTCAGTTGGTAGATATTAGTGTCTTTATAGTGACATATTAGCATTATTTGTGTTTTCAGGATTTTGACTTTCAGGATTTTGCACTTTTTGCATTTTCAGTCTATAGTTTTCAGGATTTTGACTTTCAGGCTTATAGTGTTTCAGGCTTCTAATATATATACATATATATATATATATATATATATATATATATATATATATATATATATATATATATATATATATATATATATATATATATGTGTGTGTGTGTGTGTGTGTGTGTGTTTTTTAAAAAAACTATGTATTTTATGAATAAGGGGGTGTTCCCCAAACTGGGTGAACTATGATTGGTAGATTTTTACCATGAGTAAGCCAGGAAAAGTTAAATATTGAATGTTTAATGGGAATGTTATCTGAAGAAGTTGGTATATTTGGTCAAACGAAAAGCACGTTATTAAACAGTTTAACTTTACGGGTCTCGTCCTTTGTGATGCTTTTTTGTTTAAAAAAGAAAGAAAGGTGGAAGTTCACAACAAATAACAAGAAAGAAAAAGAAACTGATCGATGTCTGTAAAGTATAGAGAATACATACTAAAAAGGACACTGCTTGTTAGGTAACATACAGATTACAGTGAATGATAACATTTTTCAATCAGAAAACCTTTAGTCTACAGAAAAAAGCATCATTTTTTCCAAAGAGAAGGTAGAAAAAAGAGGCAAGGGGCATGTAAAAATGTAGAAAGCAAAACTGAACATGGAAGGATTGAAAAACATTACTGTAAGAAAAAGAAGAGAAAGACAGATGTTGACTATATGTATCAAGCTGTGGATGTACAAAGCCAGCTAGATGAGAACTGTATGCTTGCAAATTTAATATGCAATGAAAACAGTGGTATTGGTAAGAATGGTGATGAAGATGGTTCCTTTGTAACAAATGATAGAGCTGATATTACTGTATTAGATGGTGAAGATTCTTCAGGCCTGGTCAGAAAGGACATTTGTGTAATTGGAGATTCAGTTATTAGAGGAACTGATACTTACATTTGGAGAGAAGATAATGAACATCAAATAGTGTTACGCCTGCCAGGAGCAAAAATAGGAGATGTGAGACAAGCCTTGCAATGTCTTAATGTAATGAAGCACAGATCTGGTTTTATTCATGCTGCTACAAATGATCTCATCTGCAAGGACTCTGGCTGTTAGTACGGAACTTACAGCCATCTTAGATTGTACAGCTTGTACTGGTATTAGGATGTATTTTTCACAAATCACATACAGAAAGGATAGTCAGGTCACCTTGAATGAAAAAAAAATGTTGGGTAAATACCTACATAGAAAAAATGTCCCGTTTTAAAAAAAAAATGGAAATATGTAGCATTCAAGCCTAGTTTTTGGCACACGTGTTCAGACAGGATGGTGTGCAATTGTTAAGATCAGAGAAGAGAATTTTTACAGCAGATATTTTGCAATATTTGGCAAACAATAGTCAGGATTTTTGCCAGGTCGAAAATTTAACAGTTCACAGATAGTAACATTTGATGCATCTCTGATGGTTGTTAATGCTAGGAGCATTAATAGGAAAGTTTTTTTTTTTTTATTGGAAAATTTACTACATTCCCATAAGATTGATATTGCTATTGTTTGTGAAGCATGGTTAAACGATAATAACTGGAAACCAGTTCTGTCAGGGTGCAAGTGTTTTTACTGTAATAGACATTCTAACAAAACACAGGTGGAAGTCTCATGATATGGAGTAAATATAGTTATGAGACCTGTGATTATTACATGCTCATTGATAACACAAATACTATAGACTGTGTACATGTGTCAATAAAGACAACCCTAGAACATATAACAATTGTTGGAGTGTATAGACCACCAAAGTCAAGTGCTGATGACCTAGAGGAATTCATACATTCCTTGTGTGAAACACAGGAGGGAAGGGTAATATTAGCTGAGGAATTAAATTTGCCAGAAACAGACTGGAATAATATTGAATCAACATTATTAAGGATATTATTCAGAATGTGCGTTCAGGAACAACAATTGCTTCAGACTGTAAAAACCTACCAAGGACTATGACATACTAGACATAGTTTGTGTTTATAGGGTTATAAAGGTTAACTTGTAGCTAGATAATTCTGCTAAACTGAAATCTAAACCAATACACAGAAGATTAGTTATGGATTACATGGAAGCAGAACAGTCACTATGTAAACTAACTGGAGCCATCTTTTCAGTGGAAAAAATTGCAGATGGAAAGTTGAAAGTTTTGAAAGAAAAATTGTTTGAGAGCAAAAAAACTCCAAAAAATGTTTAACATCAGGATCTAGGCATACAACATCAGGGGGGTATATTTCCATAAAACAAGATACCTGGTTAGAGTGAGAGACAAAAATATAAGAAATGTAACACAGGTTGAACCACAACTTTGAAAGCTGAAATAAACAAGCTGGACAAATAAATTAAGCATAGTGTGAGACATGATCAAGAAAATTTTGAATAAAATTTATATAAAGATATTGAGGATAACAGAAAACTTTTTTATAGATACATAAGATGTGGAAGAAGTAAAGACATATACACTGATAAACTGTGTGTAGATTCTAAAATGTATTCTCAGACAAAGCAGATTATAGATATATTTACAAAATCTTATACAAAACAGTTTGGCTCCACAAAGGATGTGATAAGTCATTCCAGTGACATCCAGGTAACCTCAGATACTGAAATCAAATTAAGATTGTATTGAAAAAGAACTGCAGAAATGGGGTCCAAACAAAGCACAAGGAGGAGACAGAAGTAGTAATAATGACCTGAGAACATTTCGGCAAGAACTTGCAGTACCATTATATTTATTACTTACTAGGTCATATAAATATGGGGAGATTATTCACAATTGCAGACACGCACTTATTAATCCTGTCTTTAAGGGAAAGGGAAGTAGGACAAACCCAGAGTCATGCAGACCATTAAGTCTAATTTCATGTTGTGGAAAAATAATGGAGAAAGTAATATTGGATAAGTTATTGTCAGAATTGGATAGGCTGGGAAATTAAACCATAAATCAACATGCATATGTTGAAAATAGATCTATTACCACCTGTAACATGATGTTCTGTAACAATATAATAGCAGCTATCAATGAAAGGTTGTGCTGTGATGTAATTTATATACATTAACTGCAGCATTTGTCAGGGTCATACACAAAACAAAAATCAGAACCACTAGTTATTGATGTACTGTTGATAAGATGGATAGCTGCATGGCTTACAAATAGGACATGGCAAGTATCATACAGCAATTAGACAGGTGAAATTCTTTGTTACAGTCAGGGTGTCCCACATGGCTCTACCCTAGGCCCTTACTTCTTTAGATTGTATCTTTCAGGCCTAACCTTTACATCTGAGGTGTTCTACAGTCTATATCCAGATGACCTGAAACTGGGTAAACTGATTACATGCGTTACAGATAAGACATTATGTCTTCAAAAGAACTTGACTAAATGACCATTTCGGCACAGGAGAATAATATGCTGATAAATACATCAAAAATATGCATATGAGATTTGGGAGACCTAAATTTAAAGTTGAATATTTAATACAGCACACAGTGATTGAAACTGTAGATTTGTTTAAGGACTTGGGTATATGGGTAAATCCAACTCTAAGCTTTTCTAATCATATGAACCAATTGGTTAATGATAGGTATAGAGCTATAGGTTGTCTAAAATATTTATAAAGTCTGGGAAATAAGAAATGATGAAGTCATTGTTTGTTGGTTACATTAGACCCAAACTTAAGTATGGAATAACAATATGGAAACCTTGTAAGAAAAGCATGAGCAAACTAGAAAGAGTACAGCGGAAATATGCAAAGGCCATCCATGGATGTGAAAATGTAAGTTATTATGAAATACTAAAATATCTGCACTTGTACAGTGTCTCTTAAAGATAACTAAAAGGAGATCGTATTCAGGTATATAGGGCATTTAGAGACCAACTACCTCTGGGAATTTTTAAGGTTATCAAAAAGTAGCAGAGAATCATCAGATAACCTATGTAGAAGATTCTATAGAATGAGAAGTGCACTAATTGGTTCTCTGACAGAGTAGCTGATGCATGGAATAGACTACCAAATTACATTAAAGCAAGTACTAGCTTAGATATTTGTAAGAACAGCCTGGACACTTATTATGGAAATGAGTATTTTGGTATATTGGAAGAGTAGAAGGACAGTAATGCCTGTGCTTGAAATATTTGTATGTATGCATATACATTACTGAATACATTTTGTCAAAAATTATGCTACACTGAGATTTGAACTCACACATGGTGGAACAATATTCTCATTAACATGCTGCTTAACTAGTTGAGCTGACAGACATCACACTCCCTTTAATGTTTTAAATGCATGTATTAATAAATAACAGTTTTAGTAGTATGTGTGAAGTCCATATTAATACACAGGTATAATGGACAATCCTGCATAATGTTGAGACTGACCCAGTATAGTTGTGGATAACTTCAGAATGCATCAATATATGAATACAAAGTTTAAAGATTAAAAAGTAGTATTCTTTCATGTAAATAAATAGTAATATGACATATACTCATGGAATACACTTAAAACACAGTGCATCACTTAAACACATATGCTTAACACATGCATATATGATAATGTAGGTGTTAAAGTGTGAATTATGTAATGTACTTTAGGCACCACATGGCTGGTGTCAGACCTCTGTAATCCTACGCAGAAGCTCCTCTGCTCCCCTCTGGTGAAAAATCATCATAGCAGTGGCAGACCTGCATGTCAGTCCTGCAGTTTCCAGTTTGTTCTCGGGGCACCCTTGCAATCCATTTTTCATTTATATTTTTATTTATATTGGTTATAGTGAAGTTCCTCAGGCATGCATGCATCCTGTGCTCATGCCCAGCTTAAATGGTGAGCATATCAGTAGTCTCCTCCTTGATCCTATTGGTAGCTCAGATGTTCCAAAGGCTCCTCTCCATAGACATCTTCAATTAACTCTTTATAGGCCTTGGTATAAACACTCAGAGATGAACATGCTCATTGAGATATCACTCAGGTCACAGATAGCAATTTTATGATTTGAAATGTGTCGATATCACAGTTTAAATGTGGCACAAATACGGTGGTATGAATTTATTGGCTGGCATCTGGCATGTGTTCTAAAGATACACAGTCACTGACACATAATAGACACTCATGCTGAGCACCATACAGAAATGCCAAGCTACTGAAGAATGTTCCAGAATCTGAGAAC
The DNA here is from genome assembly GCF_019279795.1 of Protopterus annectens. Classification (NCBI taxonomy): domain Eukaryota; kingdom Metazoa; phylum Chordata; order Ceratodontiformes; family Protopteridae; genus Protopterus; species Protopterus annectens. The sequence goes on along the minus strand of NC_056726.1, from coordinate 509,426,344 downwards.
TTATGCAAGGTTCACTGAGGTGATTCCACAACATTGTGTGGTAATGAAGCTCATTAATTATGTATGGTGCAAGTGGTATTTAATACCTGGACTAAGTTTCTTCACTATTAGATATAGCTACCTAACAGATATAAAGGAATGTGTGTGTGTGTGACTGTGTGTGTGTGTGTGTGTGTGTGTGTGTGTGTGTGTGTGTGTGTGTGTGTGTGTGTGTGTGTGTGTGTGTGTGTGTGTGTGTGTGTGTGTGTGTGTGTGATATCTGCATGAGTTAATAAGCTAAACTGTAGTCCTACAAGCTAAGATGTTCATGTTTATGTAGGTATTTTAGCACACAGATATGCATTATATAAATAATTTATATGGCAGTACTGTCCTAATACTTTTACATTGACTACATACGTTGTTGTGACATAATCAACATGGTTAAGTGCTATGCCCATTCACCTAGGTATATGACTGTGCTTCAAGTGCAGCCTGGTAGCTGCTGGGGTAGTGTAGTGGTTACACGGGTTGTCCATAGTTGCTAATATACCCTTTGACCTGCATTCAGATCTTCCCATTATGGTACTTGCTTTCTCACAGTTGGTTTTATGATTCATGACGTATGTTGGCCATGTTGGCCACTTAATGCATGATGCAAATACCACATATGCTTCTTTGTCACATGACATATTTCATAGGTAAGTTCTAGGCTAGCTGCCCTTACAAGCCATTTTAAGCCTAACCAATTTCCCTTTTTGTACTTGACATAACCTATCCTATTTGGTTATAGATTAGCTTTACCCATCTCATGGTCAATAATTATACATTACCCCTAAGTATAATAACTGAGATGATACCATATATTATTTGAGGAGATAAAGCATTTAAAAACTTCCTCTGTCCATTAGTAGTACAGGGGGCAATTCTGAGACAAGATTTCTGTTTCCCATCTATATATCTAAGTTGCACTTGAATATGGATAGGGGTGAGCTTTGTTTTATGTGACCGGGGAGTCTGTTCCATAACAGTAATATCCTCTGTGCAATATATCTGTCCCTCCAAACTGTTCTGTTGAACTTGCAGAAGAGGTTTATATCCCTAGACTGAGTTTTTCTGATGCCATTTGACTTGCTGATGTGCAGTAAATTCATGACTAATGGGTCTGAGGATGCCTTGTATGCCAGACACAGGTCAGCTCTTTGTAGTCTGTAGGATACCGAGTATTGTGACAGGACTTTAAATCAGTCCATGTAAGGCCTGTGTTTAGGCCTTGTATACTTTTAGTAAGGTATCTCTGTGGACATTCCAGTTGTTGCATGTGTCTGGACAGATACGTGCCAAAGGAGCATTATAGTCAATGACTGGCATAATGAGGGCTGAGAAAAGGGAGACAATAACATCTCTAGATCTAGACATAGTCCCTTTGTTTATAAGCTGTGAACGCAGGACTTTCTTAAAACAATGGACATAAGTTACTCAAAAGGTAGGTTACTGTCCACATAGGATCACAGGAAGTTACTAGGCTATTGGCCCTGAAACCCTTACAAGCCTAGCCAAGAATTAAGCCCATGTTCTGACAAGTCAGCACCTGATGCCCCTGTCCAGGGTGTATTTTCTGTTCCCAAATGTGTGAATATGATATGCGTAAGATGTTTAAAACAATTGGTAGGGTGGAAAATGAAGAAAATAATTTAAGTAGAAATGAGATGAATCTATTAAAGGAAATTTGTGGAAATAAGTCTATAAGGATTATGAAGCCTGATAAGGGGGGGGGGGGGTTAGTAATCATGGACAAAAATATATATATTAACAAAATGTTTGAGATTTTGTATACTGACATGTATTGTCAGATCAGTATTAATGAGAAAAACATCCTTTATAGGAAAGTGGACATCATATTGGAAGAACTTCTTCTGAATAGACAAATCACACTAGATGAATGGTCCTATATGGAAGTAAAATGTCCAAAGATTGCCACTACTTTTGGTATACCAAAGCTACATAAAGATGTAAACAACCCCCCCCCCCCTTAGACCTATAGTTGACGCAAAAGCGTCAAAAACTTATTTTATAGCTAAATTCATAGATTCACAATTGAAAAATACATTAAATAATTGTAACTGGATCATTAAGGACTCATGGGACTTATTAAAAAAGATCAATAAAAACATGTACAATCATAGCCTTATTTTTGTAACCATAGATGTCAAGGATTTGTTCTCCATCATCCCCCATGAAATTGGTATTGATTGGTTTTACTCATACCTATGTCGGTTTACTGAAATGAGGCATGACAGGATTCTTACTCTTAGAAGCCTTATGGAAGTTATTTTGGACACTAATATAATTGTATTTGAGGGACAACTATTTAAACAAAGTAAAGGTGTAGCCATGCGGGCTACTTGCGCACCCATTTTTGCTAACATAGTTTTAGCATTTTGGGAGACTGACTTTATTATGGCTAGCCCCTATGAAAAATACTGGAAATATTATGGGCGGTACCTAGATGACGTCATTTTATGGGATGAAAATTTGGAATTATTAAATGAATTTTTGGGATTTATTAAAGAAAGTACAACTTTTTTGGAATTTTCACACACTATATCAAATGAAAAAATTGACTATCTGGATATTACTATTTATAAAAACAACCTTAACAATTGTTTTGAGACTACTATTTTAAGAAAACCCACATATTCCAACTCACTTCTGCATTTCACCAGTTTCCATCCACTTTGTCAGATGAAGGCACTGGTAAAAGGACAGGGAGTAAGGTTGGCTAGGATGATTTCTGATTATCAAGAGTTTTTAGATCAAACTCATACCTTAAAGGGAATGTTAACAAACAGAGGTTATCCATTATGGTTTATTAACAATATTTTGAAAGAGGTCATAAATAAAAGAAAACAAGGGATTTTTGTCCCTTTACCAGGTAAAGGGTGTGATGTCTCTTTTTCAGGTGACCACAGAAGGGAAAATAACACATTTAAAAGAGCTGCTATTTTCAAATATAATCAACAGTTTACAAATATAAGTAATATAATAAAACACAACTGGAATTTGTTTGGTACCAATCAGGAACATTTAGATATTGTAGGAACTGGCCCTAATATAGTTTATAAAAAGGACACAACTATAAAAAACATGTTGGAAAGAGTACAAGAAGGCTGTCCTGAGATCAGGGGTATGTTTAAATGTGGGTTTTGCTCACAATGTAAGTACATCTTGGAAGGGACTGAACTAAGTATACCTAATTATGGGAAATATACCTATAAGAAGAAATATACTTGTAGTAGTAAGGGTGTTGTGTACATAGGGATGTGTACCCAGTGTCCCTGTTTCTATATTGGCAATACAACTAATGCCCTTAGGAGCAGGATGTACCAACACCTTTACAACATCAAAAAGGAGGACATGAAAAATGTATTGGCTAGTCATATTAAGAGTAATATAGGTCATAATTTTAGATTTTCAGTGCTCGATCAGGTTATTATGGGGGATAGAGGGGGTCCCCTCAATGACTATTTGGAAAACAGAGAACTTAGATGGCAGCTAAGAACTAACGCAGCACAGTTTCCAGGACTAAATACAAGTATTTTATTAGTTCTGTTCTTAGGCTTAAAATGGAAGGTCATTAATGTTCAAAGAGAATAGATATTGTCCCACATTTTATATTTTACATTATAAATTAAAACACACAATATGTGTTTTATAGGCTATTTAAATGTTTTATGAAATTATTTATTCATTTGATGTAACAAAAGGGTTAATTAATTAACTCATTTTTCAATTATGATGCCATCAATTTTATGAATGGGTATGATATAAAATGAGTCAGTCTTGTAAAGTTGTGTATCTGGTTGTATGGTATTCTGAGAAAGTTTTTATTAAAAAAACGAAAGCGCTTAATCAACACAGTGTGGATTCCGTCTTGTCTTTCCTTTCTGAGGCTTTTGGCTTTGTTCCTGTTCCCAAATCCTGAACAACTGGATTCATTATTTATTTTTATTTATTTATTTATTTAACATTTGTTGACCGGGAATGTCTGACTAGGTTCCACAGAGCCTGTTTTCAGCAGAGGCCCGGGGAGAAAATGCTCCAGATGCATGTCTTTGGAATGGATTCATACATAAAATATAGAATTTATAGATATTAATGTATTAATATTGAATAGCATTTTAAGGTACGCATCTGTTAGTATCGCAAGATATGCATTACAGCTATGTACATATGTGCACATCATCTGCACAAAATTCTAATTTCTGATTAACTGTTTCTACATAGGTTCATAGGTTCATAGGTAGATACTAGGCTATCTGCCCTAGGGCATTTATAAGCATAGCCAGAGTGTATTTGGCTTCCGCCTCCCTATTACATTAGCCTACTGTGCCTCTGTAAAGTAGGTCACAGAAGGTACCCTTTTAAGATTAGTTTACTGTGCCTCTGTCTAGCAGGGACACAGATGAGATCCCAGGGGTGAATTTCCGATTTCCCATCCACGCGTCCAGATTTCGCTTGAAGAGGGTCAGCGAGGGGCTATGTCTAACATGAATTGGGATTCTATTCCAGAGTGAGGGGAGCCTCTGAAAAATGAATCTGTCCCTCCAGTATGTCCTATTCATTTTTGTGCTGAGGTTTAGGTCCCTGGAGCGTGTAGCTCTAAGGGACTTGGATTTTTTGAGGTGGAGCATGTCCATTAATTCTGGGTTTGACATGGCTTTGTACTTCAGACATAGATCGCCTCTGAGTAGGCAGTAAGCAACTGAGTAGAGCTGGAGTTTCTTTAGTTGAGCTGCATAGGACATCTGTTTGTAGCCCATGATCCTCTTGGTGAGGTACTTTTGGGGTCTCTCCAGTTGCTGCAGATGTCGGATAAGGCACATCCCAAAAGGGGCATTGTATTCAATTATGGGCCTGATGAGCGATGAGTAGAGGGGCACAATGACCTCTCTTGATCTAGATGCAAACCCTTTCGTGATAAGGTGGGCTATATAGAAGGTCTTTCTAACCACTTTGGCAAAGTGGTTATCAAAGGAGAGATTACTATCTACGTTGGTCCCCAAATCTCTAATTACTTCTTCTGTACTTAATGGATTACCACCTATGTGGTAATTTGTGGGCACCTTGTTTTTCCCAAAAGGGATGACTATGCACTTTTTAGCATTTAGCTTGAGGCCGTGGCTCTGGCACCAAGCATCCGTCTCTGTGAGACCCCTTTGGAGGATGCTTGTGTCAGCTGGAGATTCGATTATGGCCCCCAGTTTGCAGTCATCTGCGAATTTTGTCAGCCATAATCCCCTCGTGTTAGCCTGAACCTCAGAGAACTATATACCGAACAAGAGATGTCCCAGAACTGAGCCCTGTGGGAGGCCACTTGTAACTGGTTTGGATTCAGACATGGCACCTGCAATTCTGACCATGTGGGTTCTATCTCTGAGCCAGTTTGCAACCCATCTTGTGATATAGGGGTTGATATTTAAGCTGGTAAGCTTATTTATGATGCCCGAGTGGGGTATTGTGTCGAAGGCTTTGCGAGGTCCAGGTAGGCTGTGTGGACTACCTTGCCCTCATCTATGGCTTTGGTAACTGTTTCAAAGAAATAAACTAGGTTTAAGAGGCAAGATCTGCCCTTAACAAAGCCGAATTGGGTAGGGTCCAGTGTCTGGAGGCTCCCAATGTCTTTGTTTATGAGTTCCATGATAATACGCTCCATAGCTTTGCAGACCAGACTAGTCAGGCTTATGGGGTCATAGTTTCCGGGATCCGTTGTGGCACCACCTTTGTGGAGAGGGACCACTGTAGCTGTACGCCATTCTTTGGGTACATATCTTGTAGTAAGGCTAAGTTTGAACAGTGACTTAATGTGAGGGTTCAGTTCTTCTTGGAGCTCATGTAAGACACAGCCTGGGACACCGTCCGGTCCCATAGATGCTGTGTTTTTTGCTTTGGAGAGGGCAGCTTTCACCTGTGCATCTGTGATGTCAGGGAGGTTACATTCAGTTGGGATAGCCATTTGCTCCTTTGCGGGGGAAGGGGGTGAGAAGTTTGTGCTGAATCTGTCTGCCAGGATGTTGGCTATATCTGTAGGTTCTGTATATTTTGTACCGTTATGCAACAATTCAGAGCATATCTGGGAGTTTCCGCCCATGTTCCTGACATAACTAAAGAAGGCCTTGTGATTATCTTTAGTGTCTAGGGCAATTTTTCTTTCGAAGCTAGCCTTTGATGATTTTATGAGGGATCAAAGTTTCTTGCTAATACTGATCAGAGATGCTTTCCCTTTTTGGGATTTTGCTCTGTCATGTAGTAGCTTCCTCCTTCTGTTGTATAGCTTATTTATGGCTGGGGTCCACTAGACCGGTCTCCTGTTTTTGGAGGAGTGAGTCTTGGTTTTATTTGGGATAACATGATCCATGCATTCCTGCAGGTGCTCATAGAATGCATTTGTAAAGGATTCTGCGGAATGGGCTGTATTATCCTCTGGCCCAGGGGCTTTGAAGGATTCCACCTCAGTCTTGAGAAGTGCAAAGTTGGCTTTTGAGAATTTTTTTACGGTGATTTCCTTGGCTGGGGTGGGGACGGGATATGGATGTCCAGGGAAATTTGTTTATGGTCTGATCTTACCAATGAGGGGTTTACCTCTGGTGTGGAACATAGAGTCCCCATGTTGGTGATGACCAGGTCCAATATGTTGTTCCTTCTTGTGGGAGTGGTGACCAGTTGTTCCATTGCGTTAGTGTTTATAAATTCAAGGAACCGTTGGGCGAGGGTGTTTGGGCTTGAGTAGTTTTCCCAGTCAATGCTTGGGTAGTTGAAGTCACCCAGTAACATAGTGTTTGGAGAGACCTTCATATTCTCCAGTGTTTTCAGGAATGCCAAGTGGGGTTCCTGTAATAGGGAGGGTGTTCTGCAGCAGGCTACAAACTGAAAGGCAGTTTTGCCCGCTGTTAATTGCACATGGATGGTTTCCGATGCTTCATGCAGTGTCACTAACCTGGAGGCGTAGGTATCTTTGATGAATATAGATACTCCCCCTCCTTTTGTGCTTCAGTCCGAGTTTTGGAGCCAAAAAGCATGGTATGAGTTATAACCCGGTAGTGCTGGGGTGCTCTCAGGAGCCTTGAACCAGGTTTCTGTTACTGCACAGACATTGATTTTCTCCATACTGAGGAGAGCCTCAGATACATTATAAAAGAGGCACTGTGACAACATGGTTGCAATTTACTCAGACAGACAAGTGCTATTCTATGGAGGAACCAGGTGGGGAGAGACATCACCCGTATGGTAAATACTGTGAGTGGGCAAGACCGCTTCAGAGAGGCCTATCAAAGCCATTGCTCAGACATGATGCTCATTGTGGCTGACAGACTCCACTGCTAGAAGAGGAACAGACATGCCACTGGTGCTGGCCCACCATTAACTGACCTGGATGACATCACCATATTCCTTGCCTCACATCATCACAGCCAACAAGATTGGAGAATACCCACAGAGGAATTGAGGTTGGTGTGCCATGACGTACAGGTATATCCCTCAGTCACATATAACACAGCCTAATGTTAAGTGTCAATCACAATCATTCACATATGATATATGTTTTTCACCTGTCACAGCATGCCAGCACATCATGTAGTGGAAGAGATCCCTTCTTCGGATACACACAGTAAGCATAGTACTATGTTATATTATTCATACAATGCATGTTTCATCATGTCATCCTCATGTGTAATAGATTAGCATTAATTGTCTCAGGAGAATAAACATTGTTTAATTATCAGCATCCACCAGGTATGTTTATCTATATGCACATATGCCAATCATTGTCACATGTCTGCTAATATCGTATCTTCTGATGTTAGTGTACTTACATATTACCTATGTTCTACTATAACCTATAGATGTGACATGACATGGAGGAAATGGAATCACATCAGATGACTTAACAACTAGTAGGGTATTTACTATATATGATGCAGTGTATATGTTATTACAATTCTGTTCTTTTTAATGATGTTGTGTTGTATTGCCCTGGACCATCATCTACAAAACATCAGGTAGAAACTCAAGGTATGCACCACTGTAAACATTTGAGGAGGTTAATCACCATTGCTCGGATCTGCATGCTATCAGCCTTGAATGTGCGGTTAAGGGATGCTTATGTTCCACAATATCCTACAGGTTCTATGAATCTTACCTCCCACTGATGAAGACATAAGTGGTAAGGTTCTATAGCTATAGGTTCATAGATTCATAAGAGATTTCTAGGCTAACTGCTTATGCCCTTACAAACCTAGACAATATAACCCAATTTTACCTAATATATGGCCTCTAGAGGCAAGAGGATGGCATGGATCTGTGCCTGTGCACTGAGTATCTTACAGATTGCAATGTCCATAAGGGACATAGGCACTACCCCAGGTGTGAATTTGTGATTCTCCATCCACTGATCCAATCTGTATTTGAAGAGGGCCAAGGAAGGACTCTGCTTAATGTGAATAGGAAGCCTGTTCCAAATAGAGGCAATATCTGAGACACATATCTGTCTCTCCAGCATGTTTTGTTTGAGGCATTGACTAAGTTTAGATCCCTAGATTGGGTGGCACTTGTGCTGTTTGACTTGCAGATGTGTAGCAGCTCCATCATGGTTGTATTTGTGAGTGCCTTGCACCAAATGTCTAAACCTACAGTTCCTCTTATACTGCGCAGGGTTACTATCACAATAGCACATCATCAATAGGGTAAAACTAACATGTCTCACAACAGTCTAACCCCAGCTCACATTCCCTATTACTGGGTGAACAGTCCAATGCTTGGTGAATTCTGCTTCACAATGATAGGAAGAGCCAACACTGAAGAATGAAAAAAGCAATGTCAGGCACAGCTCACGCCTTAATAGTTGGTAGGAGACAGAGTAAAGGAATAGGGTTTTTAATCTATCCTCATAGTTCATGTTGTTTATACCCTGTATTTTCTTTATGACAAACCTCTGAGGTCACTCCAGCTGCTGCAAGTACCTAATCAAGTACATGCCAAATGGTGCACAGTACACAATTATTAGTCTAATGAGGGCTGAGTACAGCGTGACTATAATTTCCTTGAATCTGGATGCCATGCACTTACTTATAAATTGTGCTGCATAAAAGGATTTCCTCACCACTGTAGGTACATGGCAGTCAAAGTTCAAGTTACTATTTATCTGCATACCTAGATCTCTCACCTCTGAGTCCACTCTAAGGAGTGTGCTGTTGATGTTGTAATTTGCAGGGGTATTTGACTTCCCAAAGACTATGATAATGCTTTTTTTTTTACATTTAGTTTTAGGCCATGGTTCTGGCACCAGTCATTTGTCTGATCTAGTCCATCCTGAAGGATATCTACATTAATGTGGGATACAAGGATTGTCCCCAGCTTGCAGTCATCAGCAAACTTTGTCATCCAGAGGCCTTCCACATTTGCCTTGACTTCAGAGAAGTATATTCTGAACAAGAGTGGTCCCAATACTGAGTCCTGAGGCACAATAGTAGTAACTGACCTCTTGTCGGATCTGGATTCACCCACTTTAACCATGTGTGTCCTGTCCAAGAGACAAATGACTATCCATTTAGTGACATAGGGATTTATGCCCAGTTTTGTGAGTTTATTTATAATACCTGATTGGAGAATTGTGTCAAATGCCTTGGCCAGATTGATGTAGGAGGTATGCACTGTTTTACCCTCATTGATGGCCTTAGTGACTTTCTCATATGCACTGTTTTACCCTCATCAATGGCCTTAGTGACTTTCTCAAACAAGTCCACCAGATTCAGTAGGCATGACTTGCCCTTGACAAAGCTGAATTGAGTTGGGTCCAGTGTTTGGAGGTCTTCTACGTCATGATTTATCAGGTCCGTGGTTATTCATTCCATTGCCTTACATATATGACTAGTCAAACTTATCTGTCTGCAATTTCCAGGATCAGTAGATGATCCCCCTTTATGCAGAGGGATGACTGTTTCTGTCCTACACTCTGTCAGGACAGCCAGTGTGGAGGCTGTAGTTAAATAGGGATCTTAATGGATCTGATAAATCCTGATTTAAGCTGCTTAACAGGCAACCTTGTATATTGGTAGGCCCCACTGAAGCTGTGTTGTTAGCTTTACAGAGCACAGTGACAACCTGCACTTTGGTGATAACTGGTGGTGGAGTGGTGGAGGTTACTTTTGGGGGAGAACTGGGGGTGATGGGGAGGTGAAATCTAAGCTGAATGTGTTGGACAGCAGATTTGCTATGTCTTCCAGCTGAGTACAGGTGATGCCATCTACAACTAATTCTCAACATTGTTGGGTTTTGCCCTTAAGACTGCAGACATAACTGAAAAAATGCCTTATGGTTGTCCTTAGCTTTGGAGGCTATTTTTACTTCAAAGTTATATTGTCTAGCTAGTACTCTGATTCACTTGTTTAGACTAATGAGGAACATATTTCTCTGTTGTGCATATTCCCTTTTACTTCTTGACAGGGGTTTCTTTCTTTTGTTGTGTAGCCTATTAATAATAGGGGTCCACCAGGGTGGCTTGTTTTTGCGGTTTGACCTAGGTTTATTTTGATCTGTTACTGCCATTTTTATGCAGTTGTTTATATGGTCATATATGGCTTTTGTGTATACCTCTGCACAGGTTTCTGTGTTTTCTGAATTTGGGGGAGCTCGGAAACTAGCTGTTCCATCCCTTAATAGGAGGTAATTCATCTTGGAGAAGTCCCTAAAGTTTTTGTGGTTAGGTGGGGAGGACTAGTTTTACTTTTATTTCAAGGGAGACCACTTTGTCATCTGATCTTACTAGTGAGGGCATAACACTCAGGGGTGCAGCACTCTCCATATTTGTGAGTACCAGATCTAGGATATTTGTTTCTCTAGTGGGAAAGCAGATCAGCTGCCCCAGGGCATTTGAATTTACAAAAGCAAGAAATCTTTGGGACTGCATGTTAGAGGTTGTGTATCTCTGTCTGTTAATGGAGGGGCAGGTAAAATCACCCATGAGTATGGTATTGAGCTGGATGGTGAGTGATTCTAGTAACTTTAGGCATGATGTATGGGTTTTCTGGTTCATAGTGGGGGACCTGTAGCTAGCAAGAATATAGTAATGGATTTTTCCTATTTTTTTTGGACATGGAGTAGCTCAAGCATGTCATATCATTTGACCAACCATGAGGTGTGCTTATCCTTTATGTAGATAGATACACCTCCACCTTTATCTCTTTCATGTTCAGTCTGTGGTTGGAATATATGAAAGACATTACAACTATGCACTGTCAGAGTGGTTTCCATTGCCTTGAACCATGTTTCAGTAACTGCATAGACATCAGCATTCTCTAGGGTGAGGAGAGCTTCCATGAACTGCAGTTTCTTGTTGAGGTTCCTAGCAATGAGCAGTAACACCTTTAGCTTGTCCTGAGTAGGTTTTGTTATGTTGGAAGATTTGTCTATTTGGCAATGCCTAAAAAGGCACTATAGGGGTGGATAATGTTGTGGTCGATATCCGAAAACCTAGAGGTGACAGTTGAAAACCATCTCTTGCAAAGAAGCATGACCTATAAACCATGTCTGCCCAGGCTGACAAGTATTGGACCACTTTGGTATGATACCAGTAGCTAAACCAAATGCTAAAGTTGATAATTTACTGCTGGTATTGTGGCATCATATTTGATGAAGGTAGGATCCTGCTCAATGCTATGCTTATACCTGCCTGTGACGCATATTCTGAGAAATCAGTCATGTCTCTTTTCATATAGTCCATGGAGGTATGTTGCAGGTCATACACATCCACATAGACTATGACTGACTCATACTGGTACTCAGGGGTAACTGACCTGACTGCTTGTGTGACATGACAAATCCTGGCCCCTTACAGGCAGCTAACTGTAACCTTCCTCTTATCCAGCCTGATAGGAGGGACATCAGTGTGTCTTACAATCAAGTCTCTTATGACCAGAATATTGGGTCCTGGAGTCTTTTGCCTCATAAGCTTGGTAGCTGAGGCACAATAAGATGTAGCTTTATGTGTTGTGATGGGAAGTGTCTTGTTTGTGTACATGTAGAGTTTCTGAGGACTGCGCTCGGAAATCCTTTGACGTTTGGGCAAGTTACATGTGAGCACCTCCACATATGTGGGTCTATATGTGTGGTCCTTTGTGGGGGTGGTGTGTGATGTGTGTGAGTCACTGACAACCTGTTTGTTGCTTTTGGTGTCTGTATGTGAGAGTCTAGCTCCCAATGTCAATGTGTAATTACATCTCTCACACTCTGTATGTGTCTGTTCAAGAATTAAGTGGTTGTCAGTGCACATGAGACATTTGTTACATTGCCTCAGGATACCCATGTCAGCCAAGCACAAAAGTGCCCATCCATGGTTGCAGGTCCTAATGTGCACTTGAAATGAATAGGAGTAGAGTGTGTTTGTAACCAGATGATGGAAGTGTGCTTAGGTGGTATAACCAGCGATGCTGCCCAGTGCCAAATCAGATGCTGTCTGAGCAGCAATAGTCCTGAGTGCTATAATAAGGTAACAGTAAACGTTCACAGTATAATGAAAATAAGCAATACTTCCAGATATCTACATCTTTACAGGGCACTGGTACAGCAAACAGCTCCACGCAAATATGCCAAATTTGTGTCACTATTATTTCATTGAAAGAATAGATCATCAAATAGCATTTTATCGAACATGATGTTTGTCAAACCATTTTGACTGAGATTGCATTACTGTATGGATCAGGAAATCTGCCTTTTCCCTACTGTAGTATGATCTCAGAGTTGGTATATATAATTAAATGGGAGTGTGCAGGGCACAGCCCCCCACATGAGTGGGGTTCGATGAATGGTATTTCCCATGAAATGCCATTCGATGATCTGTTGTTTCAATGATTTAATATAGACCTGCCAAATTTATACCAGGACTGAAAATACAGAAAACTGACTGGACCCTCTGGTCAATGTAACAACTACACTTAGAGCCCTTTTGTGTGATTCCCAGCTCAGATGGATCCAGGTAAACACTGCCATTAGATGAATAATCCCAGTCACCAGCATCATCATCTTCCCCTTTTTCCCATTTTCTACATGGGGTCAGGGTGTCATGTTAACTGTCACCATCTCTCTTGATTCAATGCTACACTCCTGCTTTCTTTGACACTCATGCTTGACTGTTACCAATCTTCATTCACACAGTCCATCCACCTCTTTGCTGAATGCCCTCGTTTCCTCTTACCTTGTTCCTGTCTGTCCTAAATCTTCACCAGAACATCTTCTGCTTTTTTGTGCATGTGCCTAAACCACTGTAATCTTCAAAGAGAACAGTTGAATAATGCCAATCATCCTAATGTAAAAGCACAGAAATGTTCAGAGTGAAATGTTACTACAAACAAACTTAAAAGATATGAAATGCTACCACAAACAAACTTAAAGATACGGATATGGCAGTGTACTTTCAACAGCTTATAAAAGTGCGATTATTCAATGAAAGCACTTCACTTTATATAAATAAGCCAAGACCCACTCAATTCTACAGAATGTATAAAGGCAGTAAAAACAAGATAAGCTGTTTAATAAGTCTTCTAGCCAATAAAACAACATGTAGAAATCTCAAGTGTTTCCCCAACCTAAACAGACTAGGCTACCTCCCATTGAACTAGATGGAAAATCCACTAACAGCTTGATGTAAAAACACAGAAAAGTGCTTGACAGAGTGTAAAAGTACACTACTCTATCCAACAGCTATCTAGACAATGAATTCAGAGCAAGTAAATCAGTAGAACAGACAATAAGAGACAAAATGCACTTTTTTTCAAAGAAAGGCAAATAAATAATTCAAGATATCAACAGCAGTCTAGAAAGGCAGGAGCGTATTAAGTTCAATACACAGTAGGGGTGGACAGCTTAAAATCACAAGGTTTAAAAGCAGATCATTAAAGGGGAGGATAGGTGGGAAAATAACTAGCAGGGAATCACCAGCAGTGCTTTTAGTTTATGCAGACTTGAAGTATTTTCAGAAAAAGACAAAGACCCAGAAATTCATTGTGTATTTAAGTATAACCCCAGAAACAATTTTACCAATGGAAAAAAATGTGAAATGGGCAGCATAGATAATTTAAGTGTCTATCTTTCACAAGCAGATTTCTTAAAACAGAAAACAAAATGGAGCAGGTAAAATCGAAAATAGCTCTGTCAGTCAAAAAAAATATAGGTTTACTTCTTGGAATCACCAGCAGTGCTGTTAGTTTATGCAGGTTTGAAATATTTTCAGATCATGTTTTACTTTGTTGGATGTATCACTTTGTCAGTATCCTTTAGAACACTATTGTGTTGCATTGCACACGACCATTGTCTGCAATATGTCTGTAACAACCATCAAGTATGTGTCACTGTATGCTTGTCAGGCAAGTCAAATCCAACACTAGGTGACCTAAGCAGTTGCCTAGCATGCTTTCACAAATTTAATTGCTAAAGAAACAACAAAATATTTACTTGCTTTGTGTCCGTGCATTTATTCTTTAAAGATGCTCTGTGATCAAACACATAGGCATTTCTATTTAAAAGATGATCATGTCATATACTGTAATGTGCAAACAGCTCCATACAGAGGATCCCTGCACTGATATATAAAATAATTTCACATGTGTGCAACTGGTCAGTCTGTAAGTCTATGCTCAATTTTGTCCTCTTGGTCTCCACATATACTTACTCAATTCATACAATGCATAAAAAAGAAAAGCAAAGAAAAGAAAAGAGAGATGAAGAAATTTTCAGTGGGTCATTTGTGAAGAATCAAAGAAAGAAAACCAAATATGAAGCCGTGTTCTGCATGCACTTATATAAAGAAGACCCGATTAGCTTTTTTTTTTTTTTTTCTTTTTTTTTTTGGTAAATGCATGCCTCTAAGTTGCTCTTAACTCAGGCAGAACTTTATGACTTCCCTTTAAATTTAGCATTGTTTTTCATAGATTTGTAAGGGTATTGGCATTAGTAAAAAAAATGAATTAAGCCTACACAAAGAACCTCATAACCAACTATTTGAAATCTCGTATCTGAAGTTCAGAAATAAAAGAAAATATTCTTTGTTCTGGTTCTCTGATATGAGGTTAAAAGGCTAGTATTGTCATTTCTTAATGCTCAGGTATAAGTGAATCAAATTACTTTGAAGCACATGGTGGTATTAATCAGTTTTATGGGTTCATCCACGTTGGGAATACTTCAGAAACTGGTGTATTCTCAAAAATGACCTAAAATTAATTGTACAATAATATTGTAAAAATGTAAAGGGGATATTGTGAAATTAAATGTGTGTTGGTACTAGGATAAGATTTTACTTTTAATCACTGTGACCAGAAGGCTGATTTAATGTTGACACAGTATGTTTATAAGCAGGAACAGTGTTGTAAATCGTGACTTTGGATTGAGTTTAGATGAAGCTCTTAGAGACGGATTCATGTGCACTCACCTTGAAGCTCTTTAGGGAAAACTCCTTTCAGAACTGAATGCAGCATTTTTGTTTTGAGGGTTCCCTAAGTATAAAGACCACAAAAATATATGTAACATTTAAGGAAACACAAGAATAGGTTGGTGCTGTACACAGAACTGAGATACAGACAAATTCTGCAAAAGCTAAAACATTCTGTTACCAAACAGTAAAATCATGTTACAAATGTCTGTACTTATAGATGCTGAATTTGACAGATGTACGAAAAATTTAAAGTATAATGTAAGCATGGCATTATAAAGCATGTTTGCAAGACATCATGGCAATGATACTACATGATATGAGAAAATTAAAAGCAAGTAAAAGTAACAGTGAATTACCAAGTTCTCACAAAAAGAAAATAATATGTCACAGTTGCATATGGTAAGAAGTAGACACGGAAGTAGATACAGGTACAGCAATGTATACAGCTAGATTCCATAAAGTTTGCAGCAGCTATTAGCAGATAGCACAACATGCCAAAGGAAGACTTCAGAGCACCTGCTGCAGATGTGATTCCAGAAGTCAACTGAAGGTAAACGGAGTACTTAAGTATTCAGCATAGGATAATTAGGGATTCTGCACATGCCGGTCTGATTCCAAAATACATCATGCACACACAATGTAACTCAAATGCAATAAACAGACATGCCAACTCCATTTCTGAAATCCTTGGTGCATATTTTTCAGACACCAAAGGAGTTCAAGCGAATACCATGGAGTATGGCAAAATTCGCAACAAAACTGAAAAAAAAATCATAAAAATGCAACCTAATATTAATATACTGCAAAAGGCTACAGTGATGCACTCATAAATGAGGATATGGCTGTGTGTCCTAGAAGAGTCAGAGCAAGGCTACAACTATGCCAGTTGTCAGACCAGCAAATAATCAAAAGATACCAGCTAGACAGACAACCGGTGCAGACTGTCTGCAACATGCGTGCCCCATGCATATCTGTACAGATCCTGCAAGGAAACCCCATCCCCCTTGAAACCAAAGTGCGCCTCAACCTGGGTGTACTTGTATCTGGGACATTCCAGAGACACATGGTAGAAGCTGTGGGAGTATCACAGACAGCTGTCAGTCATATCCTGGAAAAATTCCTGGAGCAAGATGGATGGCTACATACATTTTCCATTCACCCTCATGGAGAGGAATGTAATGCACTAGTTCTATAAAATAGCAAGCTTCCCACATGCACTTGGTGCAATAGATTGCACACACATACCTATCAAGATACCATTAATCCAGAAGACCTATACAGAAACAGAAAGTGATGGCCACCCATCAACTGCCAAGTTGCATTTGCAGCAGATAGTAGCATAACAAACATCATGGCAATTCACCATGAAAATGTCCGTAATGCTGCTAAAACATCATAGAGTGTGTGTTTAGTCTACTGAAAGATGGTCCAGATGCCTGGACATATCCAGGGGTGCACTGCAATACACACCTGAGAAGGCAGCATGGATAACGGTGTGTGACATGCTGCACAATATGCTAACCACAGCACATGGCAGTCTTCCAGCTGCAAGTGTGGGTGAACTACCCCAAGAAGCCCAACTCAAATTCCATGAGTATCACAGGTGAAGCAGAAGGACATACGGGAACATAAGTCACAGACATAGGCAATGTAGGGTGTGACTACAAATGCAGGACCAGGCTACATGACAGCATCTGACCCACAACTTTGTGTCATGACAAGCCACATGTACATGAGTACAAAGACTGAACATTGATGTTCAGGTGTTGCCCCACTACAGCAACACAGATTGCATCTAATGGCAGGTACCCACTAGATGGACACATTGAGCATCACACACTACACAAGCATAACATATTCCAACATGAACATATGCAAATGTGTCAAAATACAGGTCATCAAATTGGGACACAACTGACACAGGTATGTATACACAGTCAGTTTGTTGTATCAATGATAAACAGTATGGGACATCAGTGTTACACATATATATCCATACAATATGATAACATGAAAAAACAGAAATCATGCAGGACATAATGCAGAAAATTTAATTTCAGAAAAAACATATCACACATCAGTGGGAGTGCAATGATATCAGCCAGCTATGTAGACACACTCTAACACAGTCTCTGTAGTTCACTGATATCTCACACCACAGTCTGCCCTGCCCCAACCACATACAAATACATCTTTCCCTGTTTGCTCCATAATGGAGATGGATAGGGTTACAACGCCATGTTGAGATGAGGAGCTTGAGAGTTGAAGGCCTTGTGACTGGCTGGACCTCAGCAGTCAAATTCAGTGTAGGTTAGACCATAGACAGTAATTCTCAATGGTCAGTGATGGTTCTATGGCTAGATGGCCTGCTGGTCACAGATTGCAATCTACTGAGAACAGTCATGGAAGGCAGAATCTTGCTGGTAGTATGACACTGCTGCAGTAGCTTAGAGGCCAGGGTTTCTACCAACCATGCCACAGCTAGCAGACTCTCATTCTGAGTAGCCAATTCAGCCATAATCTCACAATGTCTGTGATCTTGTCTTCCATGCATGACACATAGCTTGTGTGCCACATAATCTGTGACACAGTCAACTGCATGAACATGTGAGCAATACTGTTGCTGTGACCATTCATAAGCCTGCAGCAGGTGGACACCCTCTGATACATGGCCATGTACAACATCTGCTCACCTCATCTACTGCAATGCCATGTTTCTGGTTGCATTGTGGAACTGCCAGCAACAGTGCTCTCAACTGTGATGTGTTGGTCAACAGCCTCACCCTGTTCAACATCCACTGTTACATCATCCTCTGAATGTCTAGACAACTCAGCCTCCACATCTAAGGATGCATCTGCTGCAACATCGCTGCCAACCTCATGGATAGACTCTACACACAACTCAAGGTGCTCTGTGCCAGGATCCATACTGCTGAAACACATCATGAATTACATCATGATCACTGGATGGGCTTCTGGATGATACATACAGTTGATAGGCTACAAGATGCAAAGACACAGATCAGGACAATGCACCTACATCATATGATGTATATCAATGTCAGATTGCATATATGTCTCACTGCAATGTTACAAATACTAATCCATCTACTGTATGTATGTCTCACTGAATGTATAGAAAATAAGTATATAATCTGTTTACATGACCAACATACATGACATATGTGATGCATAAAAAAACACACCTGGCAAACACTCATGGGAATATGGCGATATTACACTGGGATGAACTTCAACTAGTGTACGGGAAAAAATTGCATTAATGAAGAATTAAAACATACAAAATGTGTGACATACACATACTACTCATATGTGTACTTCAGGACACTGATGTAGACTGACCTAGGAATGGTAAAAAGGACATAGTACTAATGGAGGTCAACTACAGGATTAACGGCAAAGACAGGTATGAAACATATGTAATAGCACAGCACTGACAGACTCCTGCTGTGAAGAGACTGTGGGTTGTGCTGTGGATCCTGCAGTTGGAAAGTAAAGAGAAAGACAGCACAGTCCTGTATCTAGAAAATCAAATACTGACAGCATCACATATACAACACAGTAATATTGGCTGCAAATACTCATGTGATAGACATAACAACTGTACATCAGAGGGGCATGTATTGACAAATATTGACATAAATGTCAATATCACATGGACTACACACTGTTGAAAATTGTGACAATGTTACTGTAACATACCTGGTCTGTCTGCACTTGAAAATACAGCTTGCCCCCCCCCCCCACACTGGATCTATCTGGAGGGTTAAATGGTAGGGAAACAACAGTAAACAGCAGTGCCATGAAATGAGGTGGAGGCACTAACAAGGTAGTGCTCACAGCAACAGTATACAGAAACTCACTTGCCAATCCCTGATGTAGGCCCAAAGTAGATAGATCTATAAATATTAATGCAAACAGCATTACAAATGTTGTTTGGACTGCTCTGTCTGTAACTCAGATGTAATTATACTTACATTCATCATCCTCACGCTGTGTGGAAGTGTGTGTGATGAATACTAATGTCACACATTACAAGTAATAACAATGCCTTTATACATAACATTGGTAAAATGAATATAATGTAATATTTGTACAGTCTATGAGTTGGATTAGAACCCAAGACAATACATATATATTTTATGGATGTCCAAAGCCAACAACGCTATGCCACATGAGTCTTATGCTACATGAGTATCAACAATCTGAAGAACTTACGGAATGCATGACTAATCCTCAGACTTCATAACCAGGCCACGGACACTACACATATGTAGTATATTAAGACAGATCTGATAATTCCTTTATAAAGAATCATCATTGAAGATTGAAGACATTTAACAACAACAGCACATGTTTATAGCAGTTTTGTTAGGAGACATGAAATAAGAAACATCTGTAATATCAACATCACATACCAAGTACAGATATTGTCAGAATCTGTAGGTTTCCATAGTTATATCAAAGAGTGCAAGGAACTACCAGTAAGAATTGCAAAGGATCCCTAAATCATCCTTCATATACAGTTAACATTTGCAATGGAAGACTGTCTATACAACTGCACATGGGACTGAAATAAACTATTTAGAAGAACAACACCTGTATGCATAAAAGTCAAGACAATATCACTCCAGTAACTTATGACAACGTCTGTTCAAATGACCATTGTGAGCAAATATGAATTTAAACTTGTACCTTTTTATATGAGTAGCTTTAACAGATGTACTTACAACAGATGTTCTACCAATTGCCAATGTACCTCTTAGTCTGAATCACAAAGTGCACCTTGTGTGCACCCAAATTTAATTACCATTTGTTCCATACATAATTAATAAGGTTAATTAAAATTCAAGTTTTTGGAATCCTGTTTGTGCACATCCATGTAAATTGTCATTATGCACCAAAGCACCCAGGTGTATCATGTAAACACCCAACAGGTATCAGTAATGATACCCTGTGTAGCATATGCCCGTTATCTTCCAATGATCTTATGGCATGACATCAACACCACTTTCAAATGTTGATTTTGATACATTTACTGATCAGACCATTGCTAAAGGCAAACTGAGTGATACTTTATTGAGCATTTTTGTGTTTTTTCAGATTTCTGCTACTTGAGGTTCATGATGCCTACTTCAAGGAGGCTAAGCTATGTCCATGCACCTAACTGGACCAACAAGGAGACAACCCAGATGCTGAACGCATATGCCTGATTGGAGCAGAGGATAAAAGCCAGACCCAGGAACTTTGCTATGATCAATCTGTGGAACTGGATTGTGAGGGAGCTTCGATGGAAGACAGGGCTCTACCACGCTTGAGTGCAGGTTCATTGCCTCTATGATCATCTGCATCAGAAGGACATAGAGGAGTTTCAAAGCAGGGTCACTGAGGTGCCGAGACAGCCTGTAAATCCCTACAGTGAATACCAATATTCTGTGTTTACCTGAGCATTGCTATGGATCCTACAGATATATTTCTGTACCATATGTATAAGATATTTTTTATAAGCATGTATTAGCTGCTGTGATAATAAGCTTGTATGGATAATTAAGTGGGCATGGTAAATACTGTCCTCTTAAATATGGAGTCAATAATCAGGTTGTTAACTTATGTAATAACATGCATAATATCCACAAGTATGTCCTTTGTAGATGTGCATATGTTTTACAACATCTAACTATGTAATTTCAGATAGCCTCTGTTCTTGTGCAACACAGACTCTTGTAGTACCTAGGCTGCAGATGACTGTGCATTTTGTAGTTTTCCATTATAGTCCCACTGCTTCACCTACTGGATTGTAAAAAAATGGTATACAAACATGTACATAACTTCCTTGCATCATTCCTCCTAAACAATTATACAGACACATAAATTTAATTTAAAAAGTAATTCCCATCTCATTGCTTACACATATGTTGTTTGTGTTGATAGCTGTTATTTCTTTATTATGAAAGGTCTAAAAATTGTATGCATTTTCTGTCATCATCCTTTTACTACAAGATTTCTAATTAACACCTGCAGTACCTGTTTTCTACAATGAATCTCTTGCTGAACGTTAGCTCGGCCTGAAAAGCAACTATCCAGCACGTCTTAATTTTGGTGTGTTGTGGGTTCCAAACCACATGGGGAAACATATATTTGCAACTGTTACCATGGTTTACTTAACCCATAGCATTTATTTGAATAACCATATTGCAATATTTTATTTTAAGGTTTAGTTGCCCATGGTAATGACTCTGTGATACAGTCTTCAAATTTCTACAAATAATGCTGTAATGTGTAATATGTGCAATAACATCAGCTTTCTAATCATAGGGTTTGTAGAGCAATAACTGTCTGTTTAAGGTTAATGCATTGAATGTTAGCTCCGCCTGTAAAGCAACTGACCAGTATGTGTAAATTTGGGTGTGTTGTGCGTTCCAAACAACATAGGGGAAACATATAGCTGTACCTGTTACCTTGCTTAACTTCAACCATATCTGGAAGAACCATCTTGCAATACTCTTTATTAAGGTTTACGTTGTGCATGGTAATGACTCTGACATAATCTTTGCATTTCTATGAATAAGGGAATAATCCATAACACTCTGATAACATTAGCTGTTGAACAACAGTGTTGGCGAGCAATACCTGTTTGTTTAACAATTGTATGAGCTGATGCTTATCTCAACTTTCAAGGAAACAGGCCTGCATGTCTACATTTTGGTATACTGTGTGTGCAAATCTGGAAAGGGGACACATATATCTGAAAGTGTTATCTTGCGTTAATATACCCTTAGCATTTATTTATAGAAGCATATTAGCATAGATGGGTTGCAAATTATTATTCATCAAATTCCTACTAATATATCTGTAATCCATAACATTCGATTAACATCAGCTATTTAACTGTGGGGGCAGTACATTTTGTTAAATCCTGTTATATGTCTGAGCAATTTTTTTGTTAGCATTATATGCTTTGCAAAAATGCTATGAATGTCTGTTTCCTCATAAAATATTGAAGTCAGTAGTAGAATAACATTATCCTCAAACTTTGAGGGACTGTGATTGGCAGACTAGCAAATTAAATGAAGAATGGGGAATATGTAAGTATTTTCCTACTGATATGCAACATGTATGTTTCTGTTCACAGAAGCTGTATGCTACATGACAATTTCACACTGTCTGAGGATGTATGCTTTGCACTACCATTAATGTATCTGATGATAGTAATAATATGAATGTATTTTTCCAACGGTTTAGCTATATGAGCAGTACATGTTCATACTTTGAAATCCTAAACCAAGAGCATTATTAGTAGAACAATCCCCATCAAGATGATGTCATAACATAAATTATTCTCACTGTCTGCAAAACATGCTTTTCAGTTAAGGTGTGTTAGGTAGGCAGGTATCCATCAGGGTTGGAATTTAGCTATAGACTGCATTTGCAAGTTTGAATATCACGTCCTCCATTCTATGTTCAAAGATATTAACACCTGAATTTAAAAATGCCAACTGTGTATTCTGCTTATATAATGTTCTTCAGAAAGAAATGTCTCCAAACTGTGTTTAGAAATATATATCAATGTTTGGTGAGGAAACTATTTTTCATATATTCTATTTTTTGTTTCAGGAGACGAGGAGCGCAGTTGGAACAGAGCCTTGTGCATCGAGTAGATGCAAAGGCTTGATGATCAGCAGACGGAGAGAGGAATGTTGGCTATTTTACATATTTTATGAACTGAAATGCATCTTCCCCTGTTTTCAGGCCTGTATTTTTCACAATAAGATGTTTATTGATTAGAATGCAGAGATACCCATCATGCATAGTGTTACCATACATCCAGGTTTCCCCGGACATGTCCTATTTTTGGGGTCCTCTCCGGGCATCCGGATGGTTTTTGAAAATTCTGTGATTTGTCTGGGTTTTTCAAAAGCAGAATTTTGTTTTCTTTTATTTTTTTTGAATTTTGCACTGTCAGAGCTGACGTCATCACGTGCGCGATGACATCAGCTCTGTCAGGGCTACCAGCCAGTCGAAATTGAGCTCAAGCAGCGCACATCATCATTTCTGGCTGGCTGTGAGCGGGAATGGATAAGAGAATGGAAGCAGGCAGGCTGTATTGGCAGGCAGCTGCTCGTTTGGGAATTTATGCTCGTTTGGCAAATGCAGGCAGGAAGGATGTAATAGCAGCCGGCAGCAGCGAGAATGCAGGCAGCACTCAAACAGATAAAGCACTCAGAAGCAGGCAGGATGTAATGGAAAAGGCAGTGACAACAGATAATAATGATTGTTTCAGGATGTATTGGCACCGATAACAGATGCTCGTTTTTTGTATGGCACTCAGGTAAGGGTGTGTGTGTGTGTGTGTGTGTGTGTGTGTGTGTGTGTGTGTGTGTGTGTGTGTGTGTGTGTGTGTGTGTGTGTGTGTGTGTGTGTGTGTAGGGTAGGGGTGGGATTTTGCTGAATTGTAACCATATACT
Organism: Protopterus annectens; assembly: GCF_019279795.1. NCBI lineage: Eukaryota > Metazoa > Chordata > Ceratodontiformes > Protopteridae > Protopterus > Protopterus annectens. The sequence goes on along the minus strand of NC_056726.1, from coordinate 509,402,401 downwards.
GATTTCCAAAGTAGTAACGGTAGCATTAGTGTGGTGGGTGTTCTGAATAGCTACATTTCATCAGGTATGTTATGTAAATGTGCTTCTGTGTTAGCTGTGCGATAACCATTTAACAAACAAACTATTGTGAAATCTTCAGCATTCTGTTCCCTGTTGCTTATATGCATGTATTGGGTCCACAGTTCATAAAGACTGCTAACGCATTATGCATGCATGCATGCATGACTACAAGCCTCCACTAACATAGCACTGATGGCTGATTAAAGCCTGCTGTGCCTAACCATGTCAGGCAAGTGACAACTCTGAATGAGTAGCACTGCATTAGTTTCTCTTGCAATGGCAATCAGATTAGGGCATGCATTTCTATGTCTGTATATTAGCAGCACTGTGACTCGGCAGAACAAAAACTAGAACATATACTTTTTTCTAAACTAACTGTAGCCCATCAACCTATTACATATACAATTAGGTACTTCAGCTGACTAGGCACTACAGTCTCACTAACAACTATTATCAGAGAAAATATTAAATGCTGTTTATTAAACCATTTAATACACATTTTACATCAAATGGAGTTGTTGGTAAAAATGCTTTTTCTTTGTCTGTTGGTTTCTGTGGTTAGCTTTGACAGCATACCCATCTGTTTTTATTTATTTCTCATATACATGCCAGAATAATGGACATTGCAGAAATACATTTAGATGGTTTTCTGTTTGGCTTATCAAACTTAATTATCAGCTTGTTTAAGGTTTATAATTTCAACATCTAGATTATTCTGTTAACATGCATTCATTTGTGCAGCTGCTTCATAGAACAGACATTCACAGTACTCTATGTGGTTTTGGTATGCAGAAGATAAACAGGATGGCAGCTGCAGGATTTCAACTACAGCTATTCAAAAATTGTGAGAGGTTGTAAAGTGTATTTAAATTGTAAAATTGTAGAAATATCTTTAGTTTTACTAATGCCTTTCTGCAGGCATCCATTATAATCACAGACACATTTGCTACTGTCCTGTTGCAAAAATCCAGTATTATTACTTGTACACGAAGGAGGCATAAGCACATCCATATGCAAATGCAAACATATAGTCTTATGTGTGACTGCATACACACACACACACACACACCCAACTGTAACAAGACTGATGTGAGTTTTTATTTTTATTGTTTTGTTCTCTACTGCATTTACTTACCAGAAAAATTCTCTTTGACAATGCTCTTTCACAGAGGCACCAGAAGCTGTTGAAGACTTGGAGGGGGTGGAGGGTGACAGGGGCACTTAGTAATCTAAAAAGGGCAATTTGTTAAAACTTACTATCACAACATAGGCTCACTTGGAGTGTGGGTTTCAATGCTGTTTCAATGAATGTGAGTTTCAAGGGCAGAGAAGTTTTAATGCCAATTCTATTTTCATTGTGAGACAATATTGCTTTGTTTATCAGATGTCTGTTAGTATTTGTGCATTGATGTGATGCAAAATGTAAAAATAAAATCCATATAATCATTGTAGAACTAAAGCAGTATGCATACATTAGTGTTTATGGTGAAATAGCCAGGTAATGGGACATTGGAATGGCTGCAGGAGGACTCTGGTGCCATATTTTGGTTGTCTGTTCCTCAGTTTGCGTTTGAAAGTTGGTATCCCACAATTCCATTGGAGTGGGTTGGGCTATGTAATTACGTATGCAAATTAGATGTTAATCAGCATACAGATTTATACCTATTTTTCATGGGCCTTGTCCAGATTTTTGATGTTTCCAGGTTAAGAAGTATGCAGCACTGCCGGTTACAGTCCATTCAACACAGCCTCCGCTTTCGTTTTTTTTTTTTTTGACTGGCCCATATACCAGCCAGTCAAAAAATTGCAAAACAGAGCTCTGTTCAATGTGAAACTGCTTGATATTCCACACTGAACAGAAGAGGGGCCGCTGTGCGATTAATTGGCTCATATATTAGCATATGGGCCAATCAAAAATCGCCAAACACAGAGCTACTTGTCTTTAATGCGGAACTGCGACTAAGGACCTTTTTTTTTTCTGGTCTTCACCTAGTGTGTCCCGACCTGGCCAGTCAAGAATCTGGCAACCCTAAGAGGACAAAAAAATATGTGCTGGTGTAATACCAGCACATATTTTTTCGTCCTCTTTTTCGTATAACCAAATATGGTAACCCTAATCATGCAGCAGTAAGTAAGTGAAATCATCAGACAGTAGCTGTGCTTATAACTGTGGAAAAAATCAAAGAATGTGATTTTTGATGTATCTTTGAACAATTTTTTCAGCACACATTCTTTTAAATGTACTCCACAACATAAATGACAGTTGCTTTTGTGTGTCTGACACACATTTATTAACTTGGATGTTTTACATACAAGTGTCAGTGTTTTAGTTAGCGTTTATGGTGTATTACTTGGCCCATTTGTATGTCTGGCTATGTTTTCTGATTGATCTCTTGTGCATAACCTGACTCTTCCCAGAGTGAATGGTGTTGGCTCTGTCAATGTTTGCACTTTTTGTAGAATGTGTGGAATGGCCTTCAGTGTTTTTGTAAAAACACAGTTATAGCTTAGTTTGATCAATACTCAAGCAGGTACCTGTTTGACTGCAGCAGTTCATATTCTACACATTTCCATCTGTCTCTAACCCCTTGGGTGTTTTTTTAACTGCAATGTTACAGCCTAGGTTGACTGACACTTGAGCAAATACCCATTTTATTGTGGTAATTCAGTATCAGCAATCATATTCACAAAGTTTTTTTTTCAGGCTACTGATTGCTGCTTGTTTTGTAAATAATGACTACAGTTCTGCACATATATTACATTCTCATATGTCAACACTTGTGTTGTTTGATCATATCACATTGTTCTTAGTGCTGTACTCATTATATTGATGTGTGTTCTGACAAATATCATGCTGCCTGTCTCAGAAGTTTGTCATATGGCTTACCTATTGTCCACAATATTGTCAGATTACTTTTTTCTCATTTTAACAATGACAAGTTGTGGCTGCTTATATAACTCATTGAATGCAGACAGTTCAATATGTTGATTCATACATTTTTACAAAGCTAATAACCCATGTGTTTGTGTCTAAGCATATAGAATTGTTCAGAAAAGAACATTGTTGTCATTTTTAAGTGTACTACATTTAGGGTCATTAATAACTCTATCTATAATAGACATGTCTTGGTCACTGTGTAAATTGTCATCATAATTATATTGTGTTGTGCTATGATATTCATGGGATGGTTCTGTGTGATAAACATTTCTTTTCTGTTGTGTTTTGCAATTAATCTTTACAGAACATGGTACCTGTGGACATTCTCCAATCCGATGATGACAACATGCACATGCAAGGCCACTGTCAGATGTTTTCAAGGATGTAAGTGCCGATAATGACACCAATGATACTGAGGCACCTGAACCTGTACCTGCCCAAGATATCCTGTCTGCACCCCAGAGGAGACATCAACACAACCAAGATAGAGATGATTTTTTGGAGGAGATCCACGAGGTCATAACTGATGTTTACTGAATACAGATGAGGTACATAATGGGACCTTTTTTTGAGGATATGGCATGGGCTATGTGGGATTCATTCAGGGTGATAGCTTGTGAGATCTTTCATGAGTCTGATCCCCATCAGCCTGGTCCCTCTGGTCAGTAGACATTGTCTGTGTGCTCCACTTGTGTTATGCTGCCAACATGGCCATTTCATTAATTGGACTGTATATGCACTCTTGTGCATGCATACCCTGCATCTGTCATGCTTGTGTGTTATTATCATCTGGCATTTCCTTGGTTTCAATGTGTCCATGACACACATTAACACATATCGCTTTCCACACACATTCAACTGCCCATGCATTCTGGCAGTTAACTTTCAGATATTGCTGCAAGAGGTCACCAGCAAACATGCGTGCTACTGAAATGATTGACAGACAACATATGTTGTCAATACTGCATCACTAACAGTGGGATATGCTTTAAATTTCTGTTTTGCCATATCGGTATATGCAACATAGAGACATGTGATTCCACATGTTTTTGGGAGACAGTTGTCATGATGTCTCACTGTCATGATGTGTTGTTGTGCCATGCTTTGGCTATACTGATGCCATGTGTGATCATATACCATTTTATCCTGTCTATGTACAGTCGTCCTTTGCTGACTCCATCAAACAACAGTGCAACGTTAATCTGTACCCAATGTTACAGATAACACATTCTTTCACAGTAGATTCATAGATTCATAGATTCATAGATTCATAGATTAGTACTAAGCTGACTGCCCTTGTGAGCCATTTTAAGCCTAGCCAATTATCCCTTGTGAGATTCAAACCCTGCACTTTGTGTTTGTAAGGCAAACACTTTAACCATTAGGCCACCCTCCCATGTTTGTTGTAGGTAGCATTTCCACACCCATGACTTACTGACATCAGTGTACACCTTCCAGAAATAGTTGTACGCATTAAATGACAGTACATATGTGTAAACATAGTTGGATACATACTGACACAGAAAGGTACCTTTGACATGTGAGCCTTCAATGATTTACAGCATGTACTGTAATGATACTCACAGGAGTGTCCTCTGCTCCATAATGAGCAGGGTGGTTGACATACACCTGCATTTCTTTAGTTGACATTTGCATGACAGTATGTGTGCTTTTAATTTTTAGCTTGCTTACCTATGCATGTTGATGTGACATAATTGTCAATTACTATGCATAGGTTCATGGGTTGGTACTAGGCTATCAGCCCTAGGGCCTATACAAGCCTGGCCATAACAATTCTCTGGCTATTTCTTCCCACAATGTTTACTTCCCTGGACCCCTGTCTAGCAGGGCGACTGTGTGTTTTATAAATGTCCAGTTCTGTGGACATCAGCAATCCAGCTAGCCATTTGACATACAGTTTCCATTTAGTTAAATGTACATCTGTATGGCTTCTACAGCACCCTGTGTGCTTTACAGATGCATTTGCATCGTGTCAACTTACTGTGTCCTGCTTTACCCTGATGTGGGCCCAAGTTGTCCACCTCCCTCCTGGCTTCTTATTTCTCTATTATTTTTTTGCAGTTTTGTTTGTCTTTGTTAAAAGTATTGTCCATTGACATTTATTAATCTGACACAGTGAGCATGTGACACATGTATACCTACTGTACAATGCAGGACATATGTATACAAGTTCCTGGCTATTGCTTATAATATATCCTTGTTCTCATTATACTTGTCTGTTACCAGTGTAGTTTTTTTCCCCATCCATGTGCACAACCTGCTATATTCATTATGCTGCACTGTTACATTTTGAGCATATTATTACATCATTGGTGTATGTATGTGTATTGACCTTGATTTTATGTACATTCCATTTATGCAACCAACAGACGTAGATATACATCTACACCTGTCTGTTGCCTTTGACATGGTATATGTGTAAAACACACACAGACACACACGCACATTCCATTACATGTTTATTTGGGTTGTGTATACCTACCTGTGTATGTAGTAGTGTTTGTTGTTCTTCTGCAGTACCTCTGTTTGGCACTGTACTTGGTTGTTTGCCTTTTGCATGCATGGTTGTAGGTTTGGTTTTGTCCTCTGGAGTTATGTACCATTTTTAGACCTGCATTTGCTCATCTGTGATGTTGCCTGGCTTATTCATGGACTGCTGATGGACTAACTGGATATATGTATATTTATCCAATGTGTACTGTGATCCTACTTTAATACCCTGAAACACACATCTACCATTGTTCATACACATCCAGGTATGACTGCCACACAGTTTGGGACATAACATAACATGATAGGTAGGTATGTTTTTCTGCATTTCACCATGGCTAGCATGCATCCCTACCCTGTTTGTCAACTCTCCATTTTCCATGTTTTGCAGTATGCTGTCTGTGTCTGTGTACCTTACCTGTCCTTACTGTTTTTTCCAACCTATGTCTGTCGTGTTGTGGTATTTGTTATAATAGTACACCTTCAGTGATTACCTTCCCTTCCTCTTTCTCAATATTTACCTTTCATTCTGTTCTAAAAAAATGGGGCCTATTCCTACCAAAAAAAAAAAACACTGTCCATGCTCCTCTGACTGTCCCTCAGAATTTCCTATTCCAACATCCTGCTTGTATGTCCCTCTTCTTCACCCATAACCCACATCTTCTTTTCTATCTTCCACACTCCTTGGGTATGTGCATTACTTGTGTTCCCCAACAAGTCCTGAACCCATTGTTAGCAAATGTGACCTATGGTGGTGTGGCCTTGATTGCCTTTTGCCTTAAATTATTTATTAGACAATTTATGGATTCTTTCAGAATCCGTAAGTCCAAGCCGATATATTTTAAGGGTACATGTATTATGTAGATATCTGTAGTTGTCTCTGAGTTTACTGCAGAATGTGATGTAAATATAAATATATTACAAATAACCTTGCTGGAAAATTGTATAAGTTAGTAAATGACATATGGAAATAGACGTACTTGTCTTAGATGTTTCTGTGTCAACTCCTGCACATTCATGTTATGATTCTCATGAGGCTTACATTAGGATAGTTGGCACTGTTAATGTTTTACTTTTTTTTTTTTATCATAAATGAGTCACTTATATTCCATAGTCATCCTTAACCTTACTGTACAAATTTTGCTGTATTTCTATACAACTATCTGGATTGTTGAATTGTGATTATCTTTCCATAATTTTGGCACTGTACAACATGATTGAACAACCATTTCTTATTAATTACAGATTACTTGCACATTACTATAGTCCTCTGTTGTGCACTGACCCATTCGGAGTTTCTTGTTGTACAATAGCATATTACAATGTTATCCACAAGTTTCACATTGATATCGGTGTAATGCACCAGATTCCACACATGTTATGGAATCTGGCCCATACTGTATATGAGCAAACATTTCAACATTGTTTACAAAGAAAGACTTACAGAATACTACTGTGAATCTTAAATCATACAAAGCAAGCATTTGCCTGTGTTGAGTAAGATAATGACTACAGTATGCTACAAAAGCAAAAACTACGTTTACCTTTAATTGTAGCAAAAGGTGAAGAATCAGCCTTGTACAGAAAGATCTGGCTACAGAACTTAGTATTAAAATGGAAAGAAATGTAACTCTGTGAGGCAAATATATTGTCTGAGTTTAATTTGGTGCAAGAAGTGCTTGATTTGAGTTAAGGAAGTGTTACATGGACAAATAAGACCACTGTGTGGCATTAAGGCCACATTTTCATGAACCAGAGCATCACACCAGAGTTTTGTAAAAGTAAACCGTTACCATTTATAGTGGTAGGTAGAGTTAACAAAGAATTTGAAAGGCTTAATAGCTACATGAGCAACTCTTAAAGATACTTTTATAGAACTGGATAAAACTGTGTTTTTGAGTCCATAAACTTCATGTAATTCAATGAATTGTGCCAAGTCCTGCTCAAGATCTACAGCAAGCACAGTTAGATGCAAATGTGCTCCAGTCTATGGAGCATGACTCAGTGCTATGTAGAAACAATAAATAACCTGTGACATCAGCATAACTACAATCAGGCATGGCAAAATCTAAATACAAGGGATACTCATCCATAAAACAATATCTGCATTTCAAATGTCTGTGTGTGGAAGCTCAACAGAATGTGTCAGTAAGATGTGGAAAACACTAGCTAAAGACAGATGTGCATGGACAATAGACAGTACTGAAAAGTGACAAGCACCCGTAAAATGGTACTGATATTTTCATAAAATGCAGATGGACATATATTAACACACACATCATCATTTCTGGAATCTGTTGTAATCTGCAAAAAACTCTGAAGAAAATCAATTAAGGTGAAGTGGCAATCACAGCAACATCACTAATGCTAACAGTAGCCAACAATGGGTGCAGGACATGAGTGGGGAACACAAGTAATGCACATGCCCAGGGAAATAGGGAGATAGAAAAGCAGATGTGGGGTATGGATGAAGAAAAGGGGCACGCAAGAAGGATAATGGAATAGGAAGATTAGAGAAAGTATTAGAGGGACATGGGCACATTTTTGGGGCAGGAATAGGCCCCTATTTTTTGAAAATGTAAAGTATAGAAAAGACATAGAAAGAGGGGGTGAGGAAAAGTGTGGGTACAAACATATAACAAGTATCACAAGACATGAAAAGTAAAGGTCAGTAATATACATAAAGGATAGGTAAAGTATACAGATAGCACACATATGGACTATAAAACGCAGGTTAAAGAAAGATAAAAAAACAGGATAGAGATGCATATCAACTATGTTGCATCTCAAGAATACATTGTGTACCAATGTATGAACTAATGCTGAGATGCTGCAGACTGTGTGACAGTTACACCAAAAGGAGTATGACCGATGGCAGGCATGTGTCAGGGAACATTAAATGGGGATTGCTGTCACTGCAATACAAAATGACTGTGTGACAGTTACACCAAAAGGAGTATGACTGATGATAGGGATGTTTCATGGAATATTAAATGGGGATTGCTGTCACTGCAATACACAATGACTGTGTGACAATTACACCAAAAGGAGTATGACTGATGGTAGGCATGTGTCAGGGAACATTAAATGGGGATTGCTGTCACTGCAATACACAATGAACATGAAACATCATCATCCAGTAGGCTGTTGGCAGTGCAAATGAAGCCATGCAACAACAGCAAGGCTGATCAAGCCAAAGAAATGTAGAAGCATAAAAGTGGAGGGCAGATTAGAACTTCCAACTCTGCATGCTATAGGCAAACAACTAAGCACAGCACAAAACAGCAGTACTGCAGCAAAAGAGTAATGTGGCTGTGCAATAAACCAATAGATATACACACTACTAATACAGAAGAAATGGGATCCAGATGTCAAACAAGACATTCCATGCCGAAGGCAATGCAGATGGAGTTTAGGTAAGCCACACAGATGTGTGACATCCAATGACATCGCACAAGCCAGATATGAAGAAGGCTCATCACTCAGACCCAAACCAATGACATGAAACTTGAAGAACATGTCGATACATATATATTATGAAATAGCATAAGAATAATAAAATAATAAAACATAAGGAATGTAAACCTGTGCATACACAGATATGCAAGAAGCATTCAAATGCCTGGGTAATACACAACACACAAGCAAAACATGAACATTGATGGAATCAACTCTCTTACCACTACCTTGTGTGTATAAGCCTTGCATGTGTATGATACTATAACAGGGTGTCACACTGTCATATTGTCCCAGTACACCTACAATGATTATACATTATAATAAGTGGTGGGCGTACACATATACATGTAAGAGTACATATACATATATGAGTACATGTACATATACATATACATTTACGTATACATATACATATAAATTTGCATATTCATATGTCATGCATATGCAAAACATATAGGGCAAAGTTATACGAGGAAGGAAAATGGACAACATATGTCCACAGTATTAAGGAAATGCTTGCATGAGAAAAGTGGCACTGAAAAAGCAGCAATAAAATGTAAAAAAAACACCCTGTGTGCAGAGCTGAAAAAATAAACATTTATTTTTTTCTGCTCTGCACTAGGGTATTTTCTTTACATTTTAGTTCAATTTTTACATCTTAAGAAGCCCTTTTTATGGATTTTATTTTTTGACAGAATAAAGCAGGACAATCATAACTAAGGTAATAAATTACACATGCACGTGTCCCCAACACAACATGAACTTCAAGCCCTGCAAGATACTTTGAAGGAAATGGCTGATGTCTGAGACATTTGCAGTTTGCACTTGTGATGACTATAAACATGTCTGTGTACAAATGACACAGACAACACAATAATGTTCAACAGTTAAACAGCAAATGGCATATGTACTAAATGAGAGTAGGACTGAATACCACATACCCATATATACTACCATGCTAACATAAAATGACAGGTAGCAGACTCAGACAGTGATCAGAACAGAATGTGTTAATTTGTTTGACTGATCAAAGGACAGTAATATATATGCAACTATGGCACACCATATACAGGTGAATGACACACACATAGTGTAATCGTATAATGGGTGACTAATGTTTGTGATGTTAGGGGCATCCAAATGTACATCCATACAAAATAAGGGTGCCATGTTATACATAATGATAACTGGACAGGTATGTTAACGTGTACTCTACAGCCAAGACATACACATGTTAGAATGTAATCTGTTTACACATTGCAACAGTGTATGTCAGAATAAATTGACCGCATGATATGGCTGGCATTGGAATCCAACAAAGAACCAGGATTAAATTAAAGTCTCTATAACACCTGTTTTAAAACCAAGGTCTGCTAATTTATAAATAGTAGTTGTAATATGTGAAAGAAAAAAGGTTGTGTGGTTGTAATATGTCTGGTCATATCTTGATACATTGTATAGTGGTTTTATATTGTGTCAATTTGTTCTGTATGTGTCTTTAAGAAGATTGGTAATTCAATTAAAACAAATTAATTATGATAATAAAAGCGTATATACCAGTAGGAGGGATTTTAATGTTTAGTTCTGAAGAAGTCCTTGAATAAATCAGGATGAAAGCACTTAACTGTCATTTCCAATAAAAGAGTGTGTATAAGTTATTTTCGTCATCCTGTGATCATTTGGAAATATTACATTTTACATTGTGGTTCCCATTTTGGGGACTATCTAGCACTGGTCTCGGTGGCACTTCTCAGTGTTTTCTCTTCATCGTTACTCACTTCTTGTGCCAATCTTATGCTAACAACAAAGGATTCTCAAAGACAATGGGGAATGTCAATCTATGACAGTAATACCATCTGGCAATGCGATAGGTTATGGATATGTTACCACCAGAGGCATATGTTACATTAGTAGAATAAAACAGTGTACTACATGGCACACAACTTAACATTACCCATCACACACAAATGCATAGTGCCAATGGAACCTCCTGACACACCAATGTCACTATTGGAACAAATTCTTTAATATGCCATGTACATAAATAGGCATAACAAACCCAAGAAGAGATCAAGTCTGTGCAAAATATGCACATATATCACCCATTTGAATGTAGTCTCAGAAGGATGGCATTGCAGAGGTATGTGTGGAATGTTATTAATTGTAGCATGTGTAATGTATCACATTTGCTAATATTGCTAACTGTCCATATATGCAGTTGCCTTAGAGAATTAAGAAGCTGTTAATGAGCTGTTTTCTGTGGTCCAGTGGTGCAAGGATTGATTCTCTCAGCCTCCATTGTCTAATTTTAGAAAACGTTACCCCCCCATCCCCATCTCCAATATCCCAAAGCATACCTGAAACCAGCCCTCTGCCTAGTGTCTCTAGTGAACAGGTCATCTCTGCTTCTCACCAAGGACAAAAACATGGCACCAATGGGACCAGATAATAACTCAGGTTGTTTATACTAAACAATCTAAAACAAGACCTAGTGGACCCCTGCACAAAGTGGGGCCATCAACTGATCCCAGGAACTACAGACCCATAAGTCTAACGAGCCTCATCTGTAAGGCCATGGAAGGAATTATCTTGGACCTTATCAACAAGGACATAGGTGACCTTCAAATGCCAGACCTAGCTTTGTTAAGTGTAGATCATGCTTATTAAACCTGGTAGACTTTGAGAATGTCACCAAAACAATGGATGATGGTAAGACAGTGCAGTGCACACAGCCTATCTCGATCTTGCCAAGGTTTTCGACACAATCCTCCACTCTGGCATTGTTGAGAAACTCTTACAGCTGGGTATTAACCATTGTTACTAGATGAGTTTCCAATTAGCTCACTGACAGAACACAATCTGTCAAAATTGGTGACTCCACTTCCACCAGTAGACCCGTCACCAGTGAAGTACCACAGGGGTCTGTGCTGGGCCCCTTACTGTTTGGCATCTAGTTCTTGGAAGTCCAGGCCAAGGTAGACAGCCTCTGGTCACCAAGTTCACTGATGATTTCAACTGGGAGCAGTCATTGAGTCCCCGTAAAGATATAAACATATTACAAGAAACACAAATGAATGAGCAGTGCCAAAGCCATGGTCAAAAACTAAATGCAAAAAAATACATTATTATTCCCTTTGGAAAAATGGAATTTCTTAAAAATTACAATATTGACAGCACCCACTTGAGTTCCAACCCAGTGGTGCGAGACTTGGGAACACAAGTTAATATCGGTCCGAACCTTGACCACCAAGTTTCCAAAGTGATAAGGAAAGCCTTCTACACAGAACAGCTCATAAGCAAGGGCATAGCATCCAGGTTAAGGGATGTTATAACTCCACTGTACTCAACCCTCATCAGACCACTAATAGAATATATAATGCACCTTTTTGCATGTACCTCACCAGACACCTGCAGCAACTGGAAAGACCTCATAGGTTTCCTACTAAGAAAATACAGGGACTCCAAACCATGATCTATGTGGACACACTGAAAGCCCTGTCACTTTACTTTTGTCTTATAGGCTGCTGAAAGGCAACTTTTTTTTCTGGCCTAAAGGGCAATTTCCAACTAATCCCTGTTAGAAATGCTGCACATCTGCAAGTCAAATGGCATAAGAGACACTCACTGTAGGGATCTCAACCTGCTGGAGAGACAGATATGTCTCCCAGATACTGATGCTTCTCTGGAATAGACTTCCTATTCACATAAAACAGAGCTCCTCACTGAACCTATTCAAATAGAACCTAGATAATTGGATGAGAGACCACAAATGCACCCCTGGGGTGCCACCCATGTCCCTCATGGACAGGGGTAGTCAGTGTTGATCACAGATCTGCTCTGGTCATAAATTAATTCTGCAAACTACCCAAAAAAGAACAAATAGGGATACTTGGGATTAACATGTCTATGCTTGTAAAGGTTCTAGGGCCGCTAGCCTAGTAAGCTCTTATGAACCTATGAACCTTTGAACATTGACAGCTAGACAAGCGTGTCACACTGCTAGAATGCTACTTGTGTCAGACATATCTGTCACGTAAAAGGGAAGACCAGATCTGAAGTAGCATTGTCAGTGTGCACTGCATGCAGAAGAGGCAAGCAATTTACAGAGTGCAGGAATTCCTGTCCTGCCATCCATAACAACTCTCTTCACATATGTCTGTATCTGATGGGCATGTTATATCATGATGATAGTGGCAATGTCATATTTTAACAACTATCACAAATCAGTAACCATATATAGCCCCAGACAAACATTATTGTGGAGTGTGCATCATGAGGTATATACTAGAATCATAACCGCAGTATGGACGTTGTGCTCAAATGTGTGCCTAAGAATACAAAATAGTCAAATAAGAGTACACCATGGTGCAGCATCATATGAGAGGATTATATACAATACTTATGGTCCAGAGGGCCTTACCTGATGGGGTTGAGCTTCTCAAATGGTCTCATGCTTGATCTCCCAGAAAAAGTATTGCATGGCCTGTGCAATCTCCTTGAAGAAGTTTCCCATTATATCCCTCATCTGGGTCTGGAACACATTAGTGACAACATTGTGGAACTGGTCCTTCAGGTTATGTGACTGGCATGGTGGAGGACATTGTCACTGTTAGTCTATTGGAATGATGGTGCACGATGGTTGCAGTCTTTCATCATCATTGTCATCATCCTGGTTCCTGTGCTGGCACCCAGAGTCAGTTCTGACGGTAGTGGTTTTGAACCCATGCTCTCTAACATGACAATAAATGTACATCCTTAAATATCCCTAAAAGAGCATTAACAGTAAAAGATAAAAAGCAGTCTGTACAAGAATATATACAATTCATACATCCTGTATAGTATCCAAGTCTTATGAATGTGACGTATTAGCAATGTGAGAATTAATCTATAAGTTATGTTTCTATGCAAATCCACAATAGACCATACATTAACACTTCCAAACACATCGGCTACTTAAGTTTGAATGCAATGGGCAACACATTTGCAATAGACCCCTGTCATATGTAATGCATTCAAATAATGTGGTCAAGATACCAAACAACATATCCATAGCCTTATGTATGATAAACATCATGTAAGTCATTTGCCAGTGTATTGTCTGCCAATAGCAAAGTGAAGTAAGAAATCATGCCAGTAATAATGGAAATGTAACAGGACAGAGAGATGAGACATCTGCTTACATGTCAGAGAAACTTGTAAAATGGCTTGTAAAGGAGGGCACACACATACACACACACACACACACACACACACACACACACACACACACAAAATATATATATATATATATATATATATATATATATATATATATATATATATATAGGTTTACTTGAAAACACCAACAAGCCAAAACACAGATGACGAGAACATCGAGACCGGAAGATCAACAACTGAGATGACCGACAGTTTAAAAGCACAAAATTTCACATGCCCGAAAAACCACAATCCCAAAAATCAACAAAACAAAACAAATACCTTTTCCAAAAAACACACACACAACACAAGCACACCAAAAACCTTACAAACCTACACTAAACCTTACATACACAACTATCTATGCACCTTACCTGCACCCTAACTCTAACTCACATAACCCGCCCCTAATCCTAAATTCTGTCACTATTGCACACTTACCTTAACATGTCGGTGTTCTCAATGTCGGGATTTTAAACTGTCGGTCATCTCAGTTGTCGATCTTCCAGTCTCGGTGTTCTCGTTGTCTGTGTTTTCAAATAGACCCATAGATATAGATATATAGATATATATATATATATATATATATATATATATATATATATATATATATATGTACATATATATATATATATATATATATATATATATATATATATATATATATATATGGTCTACTTTGTTTCATTGAATCTCATTTCACTGCATTTTATTTCACCCTGACCACAGAAATAACTGAAAACTCATTTCGTTGAATCTCATTTCAATGAACTGAACTTACATACATACACACAGGTTTCTTACACACTGCGGGGACATTTCATAACACAGCCCAACCAAATGAGAAGGGCTGCAGCAGGCAACATAGACCAACATGTGCAGGAGGCTGAGGGCAGTGAGGATGTGCATGCTGCCGAACAACCCTTACTGGGGTGACATAAGACTTTATAGACCCAGGGTGACTTACCAGGGGCTACATGAGCTGGGGATGGTGGAGCACTATGGGGTGGACAGAGACCTCCTACAGCAGCTTGTTGACCTGTGCCTACCACACCTGACACATCAAACAGGCCGTGGGAAACCCATCACAGTTGATACCATGGTATGTGTTGGCCTAGGTATACTAGCCACAGGTACCTCACACAGCACAACTGGGGATATCATGGGGATCTCACAGGCATCTGCATCCAGAGTATTGCACCAATTCACAGGCACCATATCAACACATGCTAGTGAGCACGTACATGTCCTCAACACATGTGATTAGTAGACCAGCAATATGCACCTCTTCAACCACATGGATGACTACCCTGGGGTCCTGGGTGCTATAGCCTACACACACGTACACATCAAAGCACCACCCGGTGAGTGGGGTAGGGCCTACATTCACTAGAGGGGCATACCCTCCAACAGCTAGGCCATCTGCGATGGCCAGGGCATTTGATTGAATGTGTGTGCTGTCTGCCCTGGAAGCTATGATGATTCCGATATATGGCTTCTGACAGAGCTGTACCACACCTTTGCCAATATGGATATCCCCTACAGTCTCCTAGTGGGGGATGCTGGGTAACCACTGGTGTCGTGGCTGATGACACCCATCAGCAATGCACACACACCTGAACACTCACACCATAATGAGGCGGATGCACAGGCAAGACATATAATTGAGCATGTGTTTGGGATGCTCAGGTCACGGTTCTGGTATCCGGACACATCTGGTGGAGCCCTGCAGTATTCACTAGCTGCATGCACACAATTTGTTATGGTATTTGCTATGCTACACAATCTGATCCTGCAGTAACAGTTGCAGCAGGAACAGCATGGGGCAGGGCCACATGGCCCAACACCACTGCCAAGGCCTGTACAGGCACAGTGTGACTTGGCGAAGGAACTACCTGAGCAGGGCCCAGTCGGTGAAAGGCAGTGCACAGTATGACCTGCCCTTGGCAAAGAGGCAACACAAGGCATATGCACTGACACAGTAGGTACCCACGGATTTCCCCTCTCTGACCTGCACACAGTACAATGGATGCCAAACATGACACTACCTGTGCTCGGCGACGTATGTGGGCACTGTGTGCATCCGACATAGGCAGCCCTCCAGCACTATCCTCAGGTCCAGAACACCCCCAGGGTACATCTATTGACCTAACAATTGGCAGTTGTATTAGAATGTGTATTTACCCATTGCTATGGTATGTATGTGAGCATACAAGAGACTTTGGTGGCCGAATGTTAGGGCAGCAGACAGTACACATCCATAGTGGCACCATGACATCTGTAGCACATACGGGGGTCACAATGGTAGCCAGTAGTACACAGGGTGTTCTAATTCACTGCAGATAATGGGCTGAACATCATGTGTGTCCGTACAGCCCACACACATTCCATGCTGCTGGACAGGTGTGGACCAATACAGACAAATGATATACAATGGCCTATGGATATGCCCAATGAATGACCCCAACCCCCAAAGACACACACAGACTACAGCAGGCCAGGCAGTTTGATGTAGGTTGTGAAAGCTAGGACGTCCAACACCACTATGCTGGTATTTAAAGCTGGGATCTGACGTACACTGGTATCCCTCCAACCAGCAATTTAGGTAGGTCCACACACTGACATGGAGTACCTGGCATACCAGTACAGTAGTGGCAGATGTGTACAACTGTCAGCTGTGCCCCCCATCCAACCTACACATGTGACAGTCATGTGTGCCACCCACGGTGCTGTGTAGGACTGTGGATGTGGTTGGATGTCCCCCCACGCTATGCAGACATGTAGCAACTGTCAATGCCACATGATCATTAGCTACCCTGCAGACACAGCATGACACCTGTCTGTGTAGAACGGAGGGGTCGGCAACACAGTACTGACTATCTGGACATGTGACACATGCAATACAGTTGACCATACTTGGCATGCTCACACACATGACGGTATGATGGTAATGTCGGTCGACAACATGGGTAATAGTCATACTGGGCATGCTCACACACTGAAACACAGGACGGCCAGACATGCATACAGCAGTGGTCCGGACATATCTGCCAGTACATTGCTATACTGTTGGATGGCTGTGCTGTATGGTGTGTGTGTGGTCTATTGTCTGTACATATGCCATGGTCTATTGTTAATTCACATGAGCTATGTGCGCAGGGTACTGCTACCAACACATGACTAGGATGGTTCTTTGTTTGCGGACAGACTGACACCTTTGGATACGGACTGGGTAAGGCACATTCCAGCAGGTGGGAGCAGTTGTGCATGGGTTTGCACAGTGTTAAGCACTGCTGGCCTCTGGTTACAGCACCTTATACCTGTTTAGACTCCACATTTCTTTGACAGTGCACTACTGGCATACTGGTTGACAAACACGCTTACAGCCGCTCGCTCACCGACATTTGTGCTTACATTTGTCACTCACGCTGGTTGTGTGCGATCCCTTGTGATGCGTATTACATTGGACTACATGACTACAGTATCGGGTATGTCTAACCATTTGGCGACGGCAGGCGTTAGACTGTACGGACTCGGTGGCCTGTCCAGTGACGTAATCATATTATATGCGTGTTCCTCATACAATCTGCTCCCCTCTGCCTGATACATGGGAACTGATACTCTGCAATGCTGACATGTGAATGTTATTTTGTTAACGCAGCTGTCTGCAGAGTCATGCTACTGCATACCTACTGTACGTTTTCCACCTTTCAGATTGCATGACGGGAGACTGTAGGAGTAACACCTTTCCCACTTTGCATGGGACAGTCCCTCATTAGGCATATGTCATGTGACAATACTCTAGCCATTGCAACTGTCCTGATTAGGGGACCTTCTCATATTCTACGTGTCTGTAGTGATTGCTTGTTACAGGTCTTGTATACCTGACATGTCAATATGTTATATGTAGTAGCATAAGCAACTTTACTGCTGCTAGACTATGCTTTGATTTGTGCTGATATGTATATTTCTGTACTATGCATGGCTGTAGGTATGTTCTGCCCTGGTACGTCTGACATTTCTACAGAGCAGGTCCCACTTTGGCCATTCAGAATGGTGGCGGTCCTATAGATCCTATATGTAGAGCTATCACATGTGTCAAGGCAACACATACCCACAGCCAGTAGTAAACTGACTACTTCAATGGTTTGCATACGTTAAGGTTATTCTTGTAGCATTATAATTGCTAATACTGTTTCCTATTACATGTAGCTGTTTCTGATACAACAAATTAATTTCTGACACCACTACACACAATATATGGCCTCCTTTCCCAAACTCACAGGCCATGTGCCATAACATTCATTTTGCAGGACACAACTGACCAGACGAATGTGTCCCTCAAAGGTGTACGGGTGGTACACCTCATCTATTATGCTATCATCTACCTAAGGTGGTCAGCAAATTATGCACTTTCCGTCACTAGCAGACCTCACATACCAATGGGGGAGAATGAACACTGTATCAGGAACACTGCATAACACCCTGTGGGACCCATTTAGACGATTGGTTCTATTGACCAGACATATTGACAGTCACAGAGCATATGTATTCATTCATGTTTGTTGAGGTACATGCTGTTTATGACTCATACATGTTGTCATCTGTCATTACCTGTATTCTGCCACCTGTCCACCTAATATCACTAGTTCTGGAAGTGTTTAGTTGGACTTTGTTACATTCTGATTCATAACTATGGACGTCCATGCTAATCAGGTACACGGCACTGATTTGGTCCCTATGTATTCCCCCTGATGGTTTACAGACTATCTGACAGATGTGCTCTTCAGGTTTGGGAGGTGTAGGCGTCTGCTATGCCCACATAGGAATATTAATGACTTCCACTGAGCGGGCCTACTACATCTCTGCCAACCAGCACCTGCACACTTAAGCCCATTATTGCATACCCATGGTTCACCTACCTGGCACCCCTCTACAGCACTCATGACAAATACTTACTGTGAGCGCAGCTGGGGTATGAGCACACCCCTACACATTGCCCACTCTCCCCTTCTCGGGACACATGCTGTACGTTTTGTCAACCCATGTATTATCACACTTGCAGAACCTACTGTTCCATGTACACCTACATCCTGCTCGCATCGATGACAATGGGTTCCCACGTACACTGAATTTTTGGGGTCGCGCAAGGGACACTGTTATCCATGTTTAAAGTGTAGACCTTGCAAATCTCTCACACTGGTACTTTCCTGCCGGTGTTTTGGACAGCAGCAGTGTATTTATCTTTATTGCCTGTCTGTATGTCTGACCGGCCTAGCTGGGCGGTGTGGGGGGTACAACTTTTATTTATTGGACCTCCCAGTCACATATGCCTGGGCTGTAAATATGTTACCCCTAATTGCTGTAAAGTAACCTAGTTATGTACATGTGTATATCTACAATGACATATATATTTGTTTTGTGTATATGTGTATATATCAATACCTGTTGTATGTGTATATATATATATATATATATATATATATATATATATATATATATATATATATAGTATATCTTTGTGTGTATATATATATATATATATATATATATATATATATATATATATATGTGTGTATATATATATATATATATATATATGTGTGTGTGTGTGTGTGTGTGTGTGTGTGTGTGTGTATGTAAATAAATAAATATATATATATATATATATATATATATGTATGTATGTTTTTATCTATATATACATCTGTGTGTCCTTTAACCTATACATTTCCCAGACATAATAGACACTTACACATGCGTATTGGGTTTTATCTCTGCTTCAACAGCATACTATTGCCTTAGTCATTATGACACCGACACTTCACTCCGGTGAACTTGTGATCAGTATACTGCACATTATACAGCGGACAGATGTCACACGTTTTTCATGTCTGAGGTGCCGCTGATAAGTGTGATGTGATACAGTGTCATTCGACCTATTACTCGTATGCGCAGTGTATTATTTCTGCCACTGTGTTTGTTTCTGTGCACATTCATATTATTAATGTTAATAGAATGAGTGTTTGTGTTACTGAGATTGTACGTCAACATATTGATGTCTGCATGTAGTTGTGTCTTTCTGCTTTTCCCGGTTTGGGGTTGTCACAGCAGAACTCCATTCTGCTCATGGTTGGCAGATAGGTTTTACGCGCCGGGCTGCCAGCCCTGATGCCCAACGCCCGACAACGATACGCCCATTCACACATGTCTCCACGCAGACGACACTCTATCTGGGAATCACACCTACGTACTAGCTGACCTCCACGGGTCGCTCCATTGCAACCGGCGCAACATACCCTAGCACTCCTGTGTCCATGATCGCATATCCATAGTTTCTCCAGCACACCCATGTTGAGTTTCCATGCATAACAGCCATTATCCACCTGATATTGCAGCCATGACACACCTTTACACATTGCCCTCTCCAGAGTGTTGGGGCCCTCCACACATTTTGTACCACCTCATGTATTCACAGGGTCCCCATCCATTCATATTTGCACATATGTGCCTTTCCTGGTGTTATGGATTACGAACGATTTGCGGGTTACAAGTGTAGGTGGTCACAACATGTACTACATTCCATCTGTGTATAATGTTGATGTAGCACTTCAACGATGTTATGGCCACTGGTATAATCCTGCCTCTGGTGTGAATAGTGGTGCTCTACTCACTCTTGTGCAGCTTTATCTGACATACGCTGCAAGCACTTTATAATACCTTATTTGCTCTAGAGTCCCTTTACAACCCTTATGTTTGCTTTCGTCTTTCGGCATTCATTTTATTTATATATATATATATATATATATATATATATATATATATATATATAATTGCATATTTCTGTTATGTCTGTGGATATTTATCTATACACACATCTATCTATCTATCTATCTATATATATATATATATCTATATATATAAAAGTTACAGCTGTACAAGACAACATACATTTGCTATGCTACAAGCTGCATAGACCCGCGCAGGCGCACTTGCATCTACTTATTCTGACTTACATATGTTTACTGCCACTTCTTTGTGATTACATGTGCCTTATTCCTTATGAAAGTACCACTTTGATTGATGGAATCCGGTTATCGGCCCCATGCGAGACACGCGGTCACCTTTACATGTATAAATGTTGGCTTTACAGCACAAAGGCATTCATTACACAATAAATTAATATGTGCTATAGGCGTACTTGAACCGGGAATGCCTTTACGTTAGGCAGATGCTCTAACCACTACACTATTGTTGTTCTGCCTTATTTATATGTATACCCATGGTTCATAGCTACTCTGACATATGCCTCACCACTTCACTTACACAGCAGGCATCCATTCTCCTGCTGGGAAAACCGCAGTACTACACTTCCGACATTCCCTGTTTCCTACTGCTCTGGACCCATGCTGCATGTCTACTCACTCCAAGGATATTCAGAACTCCTACGCTTATAGTCCTCGCACATACGTGTGTTTGATTTTCAGGGTGTTCATGTGCTGATCTGGGTTTAGACTTGTCCGACTGGTGACTAGAACTGCTCTGTAGCTGTTCAAATATCAGACGTAGCACATGGACAGAGTTAGTCCAGATTTTAAGATTCTAACAGTGTTTACAGACGCAGGTGTTTTCGCACCTCGGACCACATTATTAGGTCGGCACTACATAATATAGGGCAGGGAGTGGTTCCACTACATAATACAGGGGGGGGGTTTCCACATGCTTCCCTTCACATTTGACTATTTCATTCATTTATATATACAATGAATATTATTCTGGACATCAGTTATAAATTCACTACAGGTATGCAATAGTTCTGTCAACAAATGTGACAGTTGGTTGGTGTACATATGTGTGCGGACATCTGTAATACTCTGGGACTAGTTTCTACAGTGACAGGGACAAGGCTATGACAAATCAGGGACAATCACGGACACTTCTACCATATTAGTACTATTAACTTGGAACGTGTTGACAGATTCGTATTACTACTAATTTTCTGCAGTTAAATGCGTCTATTACTCTTAATTGTTGTAATTAGTCATTCTCATTCAACACTTTCCTCCAAAGGTCACTGGCTTTGTGAGGAGGCTGGCCAGTTATTGTGCGAATGCTCTGACCATTGATATGGTTGACACATTGTCATATGTACAGGTTGGGATATATTCTGGGGACACCAGATTGTTTAGGCCAACACATACCCACGGTCAGTGCAGGTTTAAAACATTCATTATTTTCCTAGCTGAGAGCCTATACCTTTAGCACATTAGTTGTTAGTCTGTTTCATGTACAAATTACGTATTTTCTATCCTGACATGACCGCTTTAGGCAACTGTTACATGTAGTATGGCACATAGTTATTTCCTACAATCACAGGACATTTAGCATTGTATCATTGTTGGTCAGGACACACCTACCCACACAGTGACTGTCCCTCACACAGTGGATCAAGGGGTATCCTGTTTATGTCAGTGCCTTCATCACCCTATTTCCAAGTGCCACTATGCAAATGTGTACAATATATTCTCTCGATTATTCATGTCGGGACACGTGCGTCACGGGCAGGTGTTTGATCCTGGGTAGTAGGTTCTGCATGACCATCTGGGGCTGGACAGTCTCGTGCACCACTACTGCACATTCCAACTTGTGTCCAGATGTCTACAGGACTGGACATTGTGTCTTGATACCCATTTTGATGTTTACACAAGTTACTTATCCCATGATGGATATCCAAAATTTTAACAAGACCAATACCAACCATTCTTTTGGCTTTACGAAAATGTGCTGGGGGTTTTGCATGCAAGGGATACATAGTTTGCAATCCTGAAACTGCCTAGGGTGACACTGCCTACTACATATGAGTAGTGGTCATTATGTGTAGATGTGGCTGTGCCAAGCTAGTAGGCCAAGTATGGCTGGATTTGGTGGATGTTCAGGTATGGGGGCAGGTTGTGTGCTGTGGAGGGGATGATGGGTATTCCATTATGCATCCAGGTGTGTTGCATTTGAATTGGCCGGTTCCATCAGGACCAATCTGTGGGTGTGTGCCGGTGACATTTCTGTACATTTGTATCGCACATTTTAATATTCATATGTTTGTGGGATTGTGTTCTACAGTATGGCCTGTCAGGTTGTATTGCAGATGTGTATACATGTTCTTTGTGTTTCTTTCTGCTTTACCCGGTGCTCCCTCATACACCTCCGGTTCACCTATTCTGCATACGACACAGTCTCGCCTTTGAGGATTATACCATTACCCATCCCCTCCACACACATATTCCTGACACTCCATCCATCACTGCTTTGGTTGATGGCCCATGACACGGTCAAGGCAACACATTGCATACACTACATATGTCAGGTACCTGTATGGTTGTGTGGACTACCCTGGCATGTTTCACCTTCCACATGCTATACATCACGCACATAGGTACACGCCCATACTTAACTTTCATGACATGGTTGGTACACTCGGGTAATACCCGTTCAACTGTGACACATCCTGACAAGTACGGCTTGGACCGCATATGTGCGGATTTTGGCTGACTGCTCTGATCATTGGTAGGATGCCACCTTTTCCTATGTCCAAGATGGGATATATTCCAGACACATATCCGATTGTACTGGACAACACATACCCACAGTCAATGCTACGGATAATACTGTTCCTTTAAGCCTACATGTTGCCTTATTGTTGTAGCAGTTTATATGCTCCTTCTGTTTCGTTTTCATGCTTATTCTATTTTTTGTCACATATGGTATGTTAAATACGGACATACCTATTGTATGTGACTATTACATGCGTTGTGGGATATAATTCTGTCATACAGTCGCTAGATATTTACATTTATCGTGGTTTTGTTATGGACACATCTGCCCAGCTGTGTACTCTCCCTCACAATGTGGGACAGCTGGTGACCCTGACCATTGGGCTGGACGTAGCTATTGGTGGCACGCTAACATGATGCGTTTCACTTCCACTTGGTATAACTATCTACACTGCGTTGGACTATGGGCACACGGTTTTCAATGTCATTTGTTCGAGGGATGGGGACCCATTATTTCCTACCGTGCATTTGTGTTTGCTTCTTCATTTTGTGTTCGCAGGAACTAACTTGCATGCTTTGCATACGTTTCAGTATCCACGGACACTAACAGATGTGATTACTATTGCATGCAAATTGTTATATGCAAGCATTTTAGGCTGCACATCGACAGCTGACATTTCCACGCCTCCGTGCGGCACTTCGACACGCCCTATGCACTCGTGCTCGTTTCCTATACACATGGCTGTGGCGGCAGTGTGCCTTCATTAATATGCATTTGGTGATACTGTGCTATCTTCACACTGCATGGTCGGCGCAAACCTAACGCCGGCCTTGCGCCGAGCTTCATGAATCCCGGGGAATGTTTTGATTTTCTACATTCAATATAACAAGGCATTTCCACACCCCAGTCCATAAACCTCTTTTATCATATATTTTTTTAAATTTCTACTACATCTTTGCATATTTTAATAAATGTCCTATTAAAGTATCGTTCTCTACATCACTTCTAAATTGTATATGAATCCTTTTTTCTTTCTCTGAAAAAGTTTTTTCAGACATACTGATTCCAAGAAAACTGTCTTTCTCTTTTCATATTCCCCTTTAAATTTTTCTATCAACTATCCACATTCAAAAATAATGTCACAGTAAGTTTCTTTATTTGAATATATACAAGATCTGACCTCATTGGCTTTAGTTCCAAGAGGTGTAATTGTTTCATCCCATACCTTGTACCTGCCTTGTTCCACATCCTTTTGTTTCTATTCTTACTTTGTACAACTTAATTTTCTTAATTGTAGAGTCTTTCTTCTCTTCTTTTTCTTTCTGCCCGCTAATCTTCACCATTTCTGCATACAATTCCTTCACAGAAGATTCTACTTGCTGACCATCTTCTTGCTGTGATCTGTCCATAATTTCACCCCAGGAAATGTCTACCACTTTCTGGATCATTCACATCTGCCAAGTCTATAAATAAATCATCCTGCAACCTCCTGACCTGAGGGTTGTAACAACCCATGCTTGTGCTGAATCCTCTTTTGCTGAAAAAAGACTCAGAATCCATCACTGGTGAAACCTTCTTTTCTCCTTCCATCACCGCGTGTTTGTCCTGTAAAGGCTTGACTGCCTTCTCATTGGTATCACTTGTTAAACTCTCATTTAAAGGCTTGTCTGACAGATCCTCGGATATATTTTTATCCTTCCTGATCACCTTTTCAACCTCCAAACTGAAAGATTCACTTCTTTCATGTGAACCTATCTTATTTTCAGTTTGAAATGGCTCCATATCTTCTCCTGTTTTTTTCTGAGCCACCTCCATGCTTGGACCAGTAACTGGAAGTGGTACAACAATTAGCGTCCCCATACAAAAAGAGTAGGGGATGTTTCCTAATGTCCAGGCTATATTTTCCCTAGCAGCAGAAATAGCACCTTGAGTCTCCCCTGAAAAGAGGCCACTAGCCTAATGAGATTAACCCTGCTAACAAAAGATAAATAAGATAAAGACAGTATACTGCCCCTATGCAAATATAGTAACTGTCTGTGCATGCCTCTGAGGTTTGACTGTGAGGAAAAATTAAAGATATAATGATCACACCATCCACAGACCCCCAACACACACATACCAGCTACAATATCCTTCAGTGCACACCAGAGAGCAGGGATGGTTTAGGAATAGATGGAGCTAATGACAGAGACCACTACTAAGCCTTTTAATACTAAGCTTTTGTCAAAATCCACTTATTGCACTGTAGGGTATAAGGGTCATCATGACCATAAAAACTAAGGGTCCAAATGTTCTGTAATGCATTTTATACTTTATTTTTGAAAGAGAGTGACCTGATAAAAATAATAAGTTAACTGCTACACAGGAAATCTGTGAGTGCGCCTGGGAATAATGTGTGTGCCCACAGATAAAATCAGTGATATTTTTCACAAAAAACAAAGAGAGACTCACTGACATTGGCACTGACAATCCAAGTATATTACTAAGACGCATTGATTTTTCACACACACACACACACACACACACACACACACACACACACACACACACACACACACACACACACACACAAGTTACCCCTGGGAGTGGGTTTGTCATAATGGTTAGAGTTGTCACCTCATAACTATAAGATACAGGGTATGATTTTTAACTTGGGTTAATGGTTCGCATTAAAATGGTCCTGTAGGGCTTTAACCTAGTACTTACCCATGAACATTATTTATTTTTTATCTATTTATCCATTTATGGGCCAAATTCATCCCACTAGGGCTAGTAGCCTTTTTTCATAGAAACTTTTAGGTTTCATTTATACTGACTAAGGAAAATTTTGCCAGGATACTGGAGAAATTCCTCTATTATTTTCAGGGGCAACAATATCCTAGACCTAGTCATTACCAACATGAGTGACCGGTGTTCTACACCGGAGGTCAACTCCTCGTTGGTACAGTCCGACCATAATCTAATCACCCTTGATATCCACATCCCGGTCCCACCCCCCATTAAGGAAACCATGGTAAAAAATTTCTCCAAAGCCAACTTCATGCTTCTTAAGACAGAAGTGGTGAACTTCATGACACCCATGCAGAAGGACAATACAGTTACAACTGCTGAATCCTACACAAATGCACTCTATAAGCACTTACACAAGTGCATGGATCGTGCTATCCCAAACAGAACCAAGATGCTATCCTCCAAAAAAAGGAAGCCAATCTGGTGGTCCCCTGCCATAAACAAACTGTACAACAGAAGGAAGAAACTGTTGCAAAAGAGAGTAAAATCTCATGAGTGGAGGAGCTCCCTGGTCAGCCTCAGTAAGAAGCTGAGATCCCTTATAAGATCCTCCAAAGCTAGCTACAAAAACAAAATCGCCACTAATTCTAAGGACAACCACAAAGCATTCTATAGCTATGTCAAGAATCTCAATGCCAACACCCAGATCTGCTCTGAGTTACAGCACAATGGCACGAAATTACAGAACCAACTGATATTGCCAACATCCTGGCAGATAGGTTCAGTGCTAACTTTACCCCCCCACACACACACCCCGTAAAGGGCCAATATCTATACAGGAAGAATGCAGAGTCCCTGTAATCACAACTATGCAGGTAAAAGCTGCACTCTCTAAAGCCAAAAACACAGCATCCATGGGACCGGACAACATCGCAGGCTGTGTTTTACATGAACTTTAGAACAAACTGGCTTCTGACTTAAGCACCATGTTCAATAATAGCCTTGCATCAGGCTTTGTGCCCACTGAATGGCGCACAGCAACAATTATCCCACTCCACAAAGGGGGAGCCACCACTGATCCAGGGAACTATCGACCTATTAGCGTGATGAGCCTGGTCTGCAAGGCCATGGAACGTATCATCATGGAACTCATAAACAGACATTGGTAACCTCCAAACTCTGGATCCCACCCAGTTTGGGTTTGTGAAAGGCAGATCATGCCTCCTGAACCTGACTGACTTTTTTGAAGCCGTCGATGAGGGTAAGGTGGCTCACACAGCCTATCTTGACCTTGCCAAGGCTTTCGACATCATCCCCCATTCTGGAATTATAGCTAAACTCACTAAACTAGGTATAAATCCCTACATCACAAGATGGGTTGCCAACTGGCTCACTGACAGAACCCATACTGTAAAAGTTGCAGACTCCAAATCTGACCTCAAAGCAGTGACAAGTGGAGTACCACAGGGTTCCGTCCTGGGGCCTCTCCTGTTTGGTATCTACTTCTCTGAAGTATAGGCTAACACAGAAGGCCTCTGGCTAATGAAGTTCGCAGATGACTGCAAACTAGGAGCCATAGTCAAGTCCCCAAATGATGTGGACATCCTACAGAAGGGCCTCACTGAGATAGATGCCTGGTGTCAGAGCCATGACCTCAAGCTCAATGCCAAAAAGTGCAGTGTCATCCCCTTTGGTAAAAACTCTGTACCCATGAACTACCACATAGACAGCAATCTACTTAACACCGAATGTGTGATAAGAGACCTTGGGACCCAGGTGGACAGTAGTCTCTCCTTTGATAGTCACATTGCCACAGTAGACAGGAAGTCCTTCTACGTGGCACACCTCATCATAAAAGGGTTCTCATCCAGGAAAAAAGAGGTCATTGTCCCCCTCTACTCGACACTCATTAGACCCATTGTAGAGTACAACGCCCCTTTTGGAAAGCCCCTCACAAGACATCTGCAGCAGCTGGAAAGGCCACAGAAGTACCTCACAAAGAGGATTACTGGCCTCAAACAAATGCCCTACACTGACCGCCTCAAAAAACTCCAGCTTTACTCCATAGCATATTGCCTACTCTGAGGTGATCTCTGCCTAACATATAAAGCTATGTCAAACCCAGAGCTAAAGAAATCCCAATCCCGCCAAGCTACACGCTCTAGGGACCTAAACCTTGTCCCCACAATAAACAGGACATGCTGGAGGGATAGATTCCTGTCCCAGAGACTTCCCATACTCTGGAACAGGCTACCCATCTATGTCAAGCAAAGTTCTTCATTAGCACTCTTCAAGAAAAATCTTGATGAGTGGATGGGAAATAGGAAATACACCCTGGGGATCACTTCTGTGTCTCTGCTCGACAGTGGCACAGGAAAATAACTTTCTTGGGTGGCGTAAGCCATGGAACCTTGTTGGCTAGGCTTATGTAGGCCCTTAGGCCGATAGCCTAGTATCTACCTATGAACCTATAAATGCCATGGGATCATTTATTTCAACTTGATCTACCAGCAACTCAGGCAAATGAGGTTTCTATTTAACATCTCATCTAAAGGATGGTATACACAAGAGTTAAGGCCCCTGCCCCAATGCTGCATGGAAATGACAGTAACGGAAAAATAATCCAGTCACCCATGGTGGGCATACAACCCACAGCCTGCTGGTCTTTCAGCACAGAATGCATTTATGCTACCTGTTGTCATAGATCTGGATTGTCAGTGTCATGGTCTCAAGATGCACTAATTTTTCGCACACATACTGACACTGCATCACACAAGGTAGGTCTCTCACATTATGCAAAAACACACAACCATACATGTATTGCACCCTTAACTTCAGGTAAATTGAAGAAATAACAATTCCCCTATGACAAGTCTTTGAGGTGCTGGAGGAAGCCACAATTCCTTGTTAAAACCACACAGAAATAGGAAGGACATCCAGATTCCACATAGAGGAAGCCAAAGCAAAAACTTTAATCAGAGCCAAGCACTGTGAAATTGCAATGCTATTCACAGCTCTAATTTGCCAATAAACTGTTGTTTTCACATGTATCATGCTCCTGCCAAACAAACAAAGATGGCTACTTACGTGTGTGATGCTATTTGAGATGGAAAGTGAAATGAATTGTGGACAGCTTGTTACTCTTAAATACACCACAACTCTTTCCCCTCACACACACACACACACACACACACACACACACACACACACACACACACACACACACACACACACACACACACACACACACACACACACACACACACACACACACAAGGATAAGCCATAGCAAAACTAGTTCTGCCCTGATTTTAGCAAATACAATAGACTGTGTGACCCTACAGCTGGT
The DNA here is from genome assembly GCF_019279795.1 of Protopterus annectens. Lineage (NCBI taxonomy): Eukaryota > Metazoa > Chordata > Ceratodontiformes > Protopteridae > Protopterus > Protopterus annectens. The sequence continues at coordinate 509,372,609 of NC_056726.1, read as the reverse complement.
GTGCCAACTCAGTGACTGTTGTTTGACAGTGATCAAACAACAGCAGGGGTAAGTCATTTTTATCCACAGACAGCCTCTCTACCTAGCAATTCATCATCATCATCATCATTATCCTTTCCCCCATTTTTCTACAAGGTGTCGAAGTGTTGTGTTAACTGTCACCATCTCTCTGTTTAAAATACTACACTCCTGCCTTCTGCAACACTCACACCCGACTGTCGCAGATCTTCTCTCACTCAATACATCCACCTCCTTGCTGGATGCCCTTATTTCCTCATAACTTCTTCCTGTCTGTCCCAAATTTTCTTCAGCAGATTGTCTTCTGCATTTCTGCATGTGCCCAAACTATCGTAATCTGCTCTCTGATCTTTTGGAGCAATTGGAGCTACTTTGACTTCTGCTCTTGTGTCTTCATTTCTTTTTCTGTCCCACAGTGTCCATCCTACCACCCATCTCAGGCAATTCATTTCCATCACCTCTATCTTCCTCACCTGCTCTGCCTTTACTTCCCAGGTTTCTGTACCATACAGTAGTACTGGTCACACTACTGTTTTGTACAACTTACTTTTCAGTTTCTTTGGCATTCTTCTGTCATACACTACACCTGACACTCTATTCCAGTTGGCTACAGCCCCTCTGATTCTAGCTTTGACCTTTTTATTCAGACTCCATTCTTCCTCAACTCCCCTCCTAAATACTTGAAGCTGTTAACCTGTTCCACTGTGTTCCCATCTATCTCAGTTCTCAGCTTCTTCTTACTTCTCCAGTTTGCTGCCATTACAACTGTTTTATCTGTACTCAGTTTCATCCCATGTGCCTTCAGTTTTGCATTTCATTCCCCATCCTTTGCTGAAGTTCTTGCTCAGAGTCTGCCTGTAATGCCACATCATCTGCATACAGCACTTTGTTGATCTGTCCCTTCTGACCTGTTTACTAATGTAATCCAACACCAGTATGAACAGCAGTGGGCTCAGAGCTGAACCCTAATGCATACCTACTCCCACCGGAAACCCCTCTGTGAGACCCAATTCTGTCCGTACTTGAGTTATTGAGTCCTTGTACATAGCCTGCACTAAGTTTACCAATGTTTCTGGGACTTCAAACCACTGCAGTACTGCGCCAGTCAGCTTTCTTGGGACCTTGTTATATACTTTCTCCAAGACTAAGAATGCCCAATTGGACTCTTTCCTCAACTCTGTCTTCTTCTCAACTATTTGTCTCTGCAAACATCAGGTCAGGCATGCTGCATCCTGATCTGAAGCCAAATTGCTCATCTCCCATCTTACTTTCAACTATTCTGCATATCCGTTTATCACTCACCCTCTCCAGAGCTTTCATGCAATGTGACAGGAGTTTGTTACTTCTGTGCTGCCCACAGTTGTGGATGTCCTCTTTGTTCTTGTACACCAGCAAAAGTATGCTTATTCTCCAGTCATCTGGTATATGCCTTCCTCTCCTTACTTCTATGAGCACCCTTAGGATGTATTGCTCCCCTATCGCACCCAGAATCTTTATCATATCTGCTGTGACCTCATCTGATCCTGATGCTTTCCCCTGACTTCATTTTCCTTAGTGGTATTTTTACTTCTTCCATGGTGGGCTCCTCTTCTTCTGTCATTGTAGTCCATGTCTGGGGCAGTACAACTTCTGTGAGGTTTTCTTCATTCAGAAGCTGCTGGAAGTACTCCTTCCATCTGCCTTTTATGTCCTGTGGGCTGCTGAGCAGGTTGTTGCTGGCATCCCTTATGGAGGGTATCTGATGACTATCTTCTTTATCTTTCTATCTTTGCCATACATCCTGATATAGTTTCTTTGCGCCACCTACTGAGTCACTTTCCAGAAGCTGGTGGAGTGCATCCAGTGCCCTATTCTTTGCTATTGCATCTCCTTTCTTAACTTCTTTGTTAGCGGACTAGTATTCCTTCCTAACCTGGTTCATCCTTTCTATCCCTCACTTTTTCCTGCACTCCTCCTTTATTTTGATGGCTTCATGGACTTTTGCATTCCACTACCAGCTTTTCTTATGTACCTTATTTCCATACCTGGCTCAACCGCATATCTGTTCTGTAGTCTTTACATTTGCTGTTTTGAGATGCTGCCATTCTTCATCTCCACTTATTTCTTCCTCTTCTTGGAGTGCTAGAGCCCTGAATAACTCCTTGAACTGTTGTACTTTCTCTCCAGCCAACTTCCATGTCTTCAGCTTACTCTCTTCTGACCTTATGGCCTTGTCTGACCACTGTTTGTGCCTGATTATGGCAACAAGTGATTTTTGCTATGGGTTAACTGTTTCACCAGGGTGAAATTTACAGACAGCCTCATAGCAGAGCCCCTCAAACTGTCCAAATTTTTTCCATATATTTTTGGCCTATTCCTCATAAAATGTGTAGTCTTCTGGCAAATCAGTGAGGACTGAAGTCACTAAATAATGATAATCATTTTGGTTTCAGACTTCATATCATTCACAAAATGCATTGTAATACAACCCCCTAATTCAAGCAACTTTCTAAGTTTATTAGAGCGGTATTTAATATTTATTCCAATTTTTGGGGCCTTTGTTCTCCCATTATATTTGCCCAGATTTCTTGAGCTAACAGGTTGAGAGGTTTTACGCAGGCACACACACACACATGCATACACAAACACACACACACACACACACACACACACACACACACACAAACACATATATATGTATGTGTGTATGTATGTATGTATATATATGTATATATATATATATATATATATATATATATATATATATGTGTGTGTGTGTGTGTGTGTGTGTGTGTGTGTGTGTGTGTATGTTTATTTGATTGTGTCTGTGTGCGTGAGCATGCCTCTGTTTCTGTATGCATTGCTAATAAGTCCAGAAGGAAGCATTTGACACTTTAGTACTGTTCTGATTGGAATTATCACACTCTGTTTTATATTTGATAAGACTATACCCAATACATATATATATATGTATACAGACACACACACACACACACACACACACACACACACACACACACACACACACACACACACACACACACACAGACATTCACACATACTAAATAAAATGTGCATTGTTTGCGTCACTTGGCAAAGTCACCGAAGATCTTTTTTCATAACTTTGACAGTTCTTTTGGCAGGTGTATAAATATCTGTCAAACATTTTATATAACAGTTATTTTGAAAGCTGTATGACTAGACCTGTTTTGTTGGACAGGAAAAAGCATAGCAGTACCCATGCTGTAATAGTCTGGGTGCTGTGCCTGGAGCTCTAAATATTACATTGCACTTTATAACAAAGGAAAGTAACAAAGACACACACACGATTTCTGAATCACCCAGCCATGCAAGGTTCCTTGCAGAGCAGCCACTTTTACTGACATAAAGGAATAAAGCCTTGAGTACAATCCAAGAGACGTAAGTTCCATTAGTGGCTCAGTCTTCTATCGGAGCTGGCTGGGAGGAATGGGAATGGCAAGACATTTCTCTACTTGCTTCTTACAAGGAGAAAGTGTGGGGATGTGTAGTGGGCATAGGTGGATACCAAGGTCAAAACTAGGGTCAATATTGTTGTAGGTGAGCGAGTGAATAAGGAACACATAATTGTATACAGTTTTGACACTTCCCTCATGGTGCCATCATATGCTCACTGGATGATGTCACACCTGCACATCAGCAGGAGGTATGGCTTAAGGCAAAAAAAAAAAACACGGTGCTGGTTCAGGGCATCATACATAATGAAGCAGGCATTCTAACTCCACTCCACCTCCTGTACACAGCTCTCCTGTTCCCCTTCCCAGTCCATCAATGACACCCTCAGCCAGAGAGGGGTACAACCAGTGGTCATTCAACTGTCTCATTTCTCTTTCATTTCAGATTCTTTAGAAAAAAAAAATAATGATCTTCTCTGTAGTACAATTAAGAAACATGTAAGTTCTAATATATTTCATTTGGGAAAAACTGACAGAAATGCATATTTGGAATGACTGCATTTTCATCTTTCTCATTTCCTTCCATATTTTAAAACTAATCTTTTTTCCATAATTTCTGCTTTGCCCGTTATGTGGCTCGAAAAATATTTATGCTCATTTTTCAAAGGAGCTAGATATCCTTTCCTTCATTTGGCCATTTGTTCTTCAGACTGGATTGGTGTAAATTTTCTGTGTCTGTTGTTGTTCCTTTATTACCCTCAATATGTGATGCAACTTGTTTTCAGAATCTGCTTTTTTAGTCTTAACATTTGTTTTGTAGAAAGGATTGCTGTTTATGTGATGACAGATCTCTTTATATACTAAGGGTCTTTCACAACAGCTGCATTGTTAGTGGTTTCCTGACACGTTCCCATTAGCTCAAAGCACTTTTTTGAGTTTGTATGTTTATTAAAACTCCAGAAGTGTATTGCTACAATACATATTATTCTACTGTATTTTTTACATAGCATGGGTAATTAACAATGATTACTGTAATCATCAGCGTCTGTATATCTTTTCTCAGAGCAGTCATTGTGGCTTTTCTATTTAGTGTACCATATCTTGGTAAATAGGTAATGGAAACATAAATGCATGTATTTTCTTAAGGCACTACATCTGGTTATGTGTAACTTAAGCAACTACTATGGAAATTTACTCAGAATATAGCTTAACAGAAGGAAGAACAGTTTGTTCTTTGATTTGAGTAACTTCTGATACCAAAGATAAGTTGTTGAAAAGGCAGGAAGGACTTCAAAAGTAAAAACTAAGTGAGGCTTCTTGGAATGTATATATTGCAGTCTATTGGACATAATGATTTACTGAAATCATATCTCTTAATTTCCTGAATCTGTACTTTGTTGCTGCCTTTCCAAACTAGCAAAGTATTCCAGTCAGGATATTTCCTTTCAAGGTTTCCATATTTATTTGGTCAGTTATACTCTGCATTTTGTGTAAAAAATGGAAGTTGTGCATTACATCCTTTTGATGTTTTCTCTGGATCAATTTACTAAAGCTTCAATTTAATGAATTTGAGCCAGAAATGTGACCCAATCATTTATCATTATAAAACATTCCAGATTTCTTCTATTTTCAGCGTTTCATTTTCGTTAACACTTTCTTAACTCTTTCTATAAATATTAACATTTCACAATAGAATGTGGCTATCTGTGTTCATTGCAGCTACTGAGTGATAAAGCTGGCAAGGTTTACAGCTAAAAAATTAAAAATGGACTCAGTGCCTTGTGAAAGTAGTGACAAAGCGAACAGATTTGGTAGGTAAATATACATTTGTATCTAAAATGAATGAACATTACCTTCTGAAAGAAAAAAAGAAAAAAATAGTTGTGAAATGTACCACTAATTATCTGGGCTTTCAAAGCATTATATTTGTTTTTCTTCATTGCTTCAAGATGCTCTTTTTTTCTTTCCATTATAAGTGTTAATAAAGATACATAATAGCTACCGATTAGTCTAATTGTCTAACTGGACACCTGGCAGCAAAGACTAAACTTTGTACTGACAGAAACTCAATTTGAAGTAAATAGTTCTTTTATCAGAATGCACCTAGCACTTTTTTTATCTTTACTTGTGTTGACTGGGTCATTCCCAATAGGCAATGTATGAAAAATATAGAAGATCTTTGTTTGCTAGGTTTCGTCTTGCATCCATTCCTTCTTTGCATAGTGTTTGTAGAACATTCAGTAAGCCTAATACATGTGCTTAATTCTGTATAAATGGGTTTGTGGTACATGATAACTGTCACCTGTTTTATTTACAATGGCAGTCTGCATAATGATGGGAACCTAATTCTCAATTGTTCTTGGCTTAGCTTGCTTTAATCTTTTAGAGCTAACACACTGACCGTCAATATGTTGTAAAATGTGTATGTTTACTACATTATACATAGTAAATGCTTTTCAACTAAAACTAATGAATGTATGAATGCATCAGTAATTGACAATGCAAAGCAGTATAGCATTATAACGTGAATTCTGGAAAAAAATATTATTAGAATTGTTTTTGTTATAGCAGTACTGGCTTTCTTGTAAGGATTTCTACATACTGCATTCTCCCACGTATTGCTCATTAATGATCACATGATGATGACATAATGTTCACTCAAGTTATTACACTTGCTGCTCAGGTATGCTTGCATTCTACCAAGAGAGAGGTAGCACATTAAAGGGACACTATCTTGTGACTAAAATTGCATTTCTGCCTCGCACCAAAGCTGAAAACATTGCCACCCACTTTGCTAATTACCTCCCTGTTTGTGACATCAGCAATGAGTTCTAACAATCCCACCCATGGTATTCAGTTTTTTTTAAAAAGGTGCACAAATCTGTATTCCAGTCATGTTTTACTTCCCTCTGGAATAAGACACTCAGTACTAGTGTTCCCTGCTTCACACAGTACTCCATATTTGTTTCTGCCTTGTTTTTTGAACAAGAACAAAAATTATTTCTAACAAAAAGAAGGTTCCTAGAATAAAAAAAAAGACTGGTGTTACCATGCATTTTCTGAAGAATATGCACTCTGAAATTCAAATGCCTGTCATTTAGCATAAATTCAACACTTATTGATGTCTCAGAAAAAAAAAATCAGAAAACCACAAATTTTCTGAGGAACAGGGTCAAAATGTGAGAAGAAAATCTGAACAGCTGAGAGGCATGACACTGTCAATTTGCATGAGCCGATCTCAGTGCTTACCCAGTGAGACTGCATGCTCCTGGTCTCCAGATATGTTTTTTTCCCATACATTTCCGGGAGCCGGGTGTCATAAATGTTACGATCATTAGGGGATTGCTGTCTGCTTGTCTCTTTTAAGTAAAGCAGGTCTTGGTAAAATATTCCATTAACAACAGTAATGCTTTGATTGTCATATAATGTGCACGTTTGTTATTGTTGTCGTAGACTTGGGGAATGGAGGACTGCTGGTTTCCCCAATAATTACTTTTAGTTCTTAGTACTGTGGGATGTGGTAGGTATTCTGGCTTGCTGTATTGAAGTAAAAGTAATCCTCATTAAGCTACGTAGCATTTCAGGGGACAAAGTCCGAGTGCTAGTTGTATATTTTGTTGGTGCAAATCAGTGAACTGATGTCATTGAGTAATCTTAGTAACGGAATACTGAGCATTCTCTAAAGCTGCCTGGCTTCTGAGAGATGAAAGGACCCCTCTTTTCTTTTACGTTCCAAGTGTATGTCAGTGATGATACAAACTAGTTTATGTTTATTTATGTAAGTTTGTTTAACGGATTAGTGTTCTAATCTGTGGGAAATAAGTGTGTTTAATGGAGTAGTGTTCTGATCTTGGGGGGACCAATTACAGCCACAACCCAGGAGATTGTTTCGTTAGTGCAAGGCAAAAACAAAAATGTTGTATATCTGTGTATATGCATACAGGGTAACTACATGTGAGAAATATGCAAAAACAAGTTCTGCATACGAGTAGATTAATGCACTGGATATGTAGTAATGTACAGAGGTCATTTCTTAACATTCAGTAAAGTTAGTAAAAAAAAAACATTTTAAAAAAGTTTTGAGGGAAAGAGTGAAGTAGAAATGGCACTTCTTTATTCATTACTGTACTCAGAATGGTGCATGGTGTAGTTTTAGTACATACAGAAGTTTGGGTGTGGGGGATGGAATCAAACCTTTAGCTGTTGTGCCCCTTGTGTTTCTTTATGATCACATATTATTTGCAGAGTAGGTTTCCATACCACTCGAGTGTACCTCATTATGAGGAACGTACCTCATTTGGGGCCTTAAAAAGTTCATGCTCCTCGAAGTTCCACATTGAAAGGTCTGTCAAATGTTCAGCGTTAGGAATTTTAACTGATATAGATATATATATATATATATATATATATATATATATATATATATATGTATATATATATATATATATATATATATATATAGATATATATATAGTAAATAGAAATTAATCATATCAGTTCATTAAAATATCTTTTTTATAAGTAAAACCAGCATGTTTTAACCATCCTATGACCTTCCTAGATGAAGTTGTTAGTATGCCATTGGTATGTGTTCCACATTATGAGGGCTAGTGTTCCTCATATTGGAGATGGAAGGTTGAGAGCTATGGGATTGTACAAAGTACTCTTTTTGTTAGGAAAATGCTCTTCAACCGAGTTACTGTTTTATTATTATGTTTGTCTTATGCATTTTGTAACAGCAAATGGAAAATGTATATATAAATTATAATAAGGCATAATGGTATTTTTTTTTTTTAAAAAAAAAATAAAAATAAAAAAAAATGGAAAACGTATATATAAATTATAATAAGGCATAATGGTATTGTAGTATGGTGCCACCCCCAGACTGTGAATGAGTAGGTGTGGCCTGTGTGATTGATATGCCAAATGCCCATGATGTCTTGTGCAAAGAATGCATGATTAACTTGCCATGCAAATTTGACAGAGATACCATGAATCACACTTATGGAATTTACCCCTGTACATGTGATTTGTGAATGCTCCTAAGACGGAGAGGCTCCAGAGCTAAATTAATTAAATGTGCAGAATGACTGACTTCAACAATTGGCTAAGCTTCTGGTGTCATTCTAAGGGGGTCCAGTATCTGTCTGCTTGGGATGACATGATCAACAGACCATGATGCTTTGCCAGAGATGGCCTGCACCTGTCACCCTTGGGATTCTGGATACCGGCTAAGGCTCTTTCCACCGCTATAGTGCCTTTATTAAGCAAGGTTCAAATGACAAATTCACCACAATAACAGGTACAAGCAAGCAAAATCTGAGGGTAATGCTACTCAATGCTAGAAGTCTAAACCTCAAAATGCATTCACTCGAGCAAGGCACTCCTTAAAATGGAGAACATCGATATCTGTACAGTGACAGAGGCCTGGTTCAAGGCTCCAGAGAGCACCCCTGCATTACCAGGCTATAATTCATACCACATCTTTTGGCCACCTAACCTGGACCGAAACACTAAAGGCGGAGGCATGTCCATATTCATTAAGGATATCCACACCTCCAGGCTAGTTGCTCAGCATAATGCATCCAAGATTATCCAAGTGCAACTAACTCTGGGCAAGACCACAATCCAAATTGTAAATTGCTACAGATCCCCCACCATGCCCCAAGTTTCCCACTCCTCATTTCTTGTACATTGGAAAATATTAGGGTACAACCAAACACCCTCATATGGGGTGATTTCAACTACCCCACCATTATCTGGGAAAACTACTCATGTACCAACTCTTTTGCTCAATGTTTTCTGGAATTCATAAATTCCAATGCCTTCGATCAACTTATCCACACCCCCACCAGGGGCAGCAATATTCTAGACCTGGTCATTTCCAACATGGGCGACCGATGTTCCACACTCATTGGTCAGATCCGACCACAAGCTAATCACCCTAGATATCCACATCCCGTCCCTCCCCCATTATGGAAACCACCGTAAAAAATTTCTCCAAAGCCAACTTCACTCTTGTTAAGACAGAAGTGGCAAACTTCACGACACCTATGTAGACGGACAATAGAGATACAACTGCTGAATCCTACACAAATGCACTTTATAAGCACTTACACGAGTGCATGGATCGTGCTATCCCTAACAGAACCAAGATGCTCTCCTCCAAAAAAAGGAAGCCAACCTGCCATAAACAAACTTTACAACAGAAGAAAGAAACTGTTGCAAAAGAGAGTAAAATCCCATCATTGGAGGAACTATCTGGTCAGCCTCAGTAAGAAGCTGAGATCCCTCATAAAGTCCACCAAAACTAGTGACAAAAACAAAATTGCTACTGATTCTAAAGACAACCACAAAGCATTTTATAGCTATGTCAATAATCTCAGTGGCAACACTCAGATCTACTCTGAGTTACAGCACAATGGCATTAAATATACAGAACCAACTGATATAGCCAACATCCTGGCAGATAGGCTCAATGCTAACTTTACCCCTCTCTCACCCCCTAAAGGGCCCATCTCTATACAGGAAGAATGCAAAGTTCCTGTAATCATGGCTGCACAGGTAAAAACCACACTCTCCAAAGCCAAGAACACAGCATCCATGGGACTTGACAACATCCCAGGCTGCATTTTAAATGAACTATAGAATGAACTGGCAACCCACCTAAGCACCATGTTCAATCATAGCCTCACCTCAGGCTTTGTGCCCACTGAATGGCGCACAGTGATGGTTATCCCCCTCCACAAAGTGGGAGCTACCACGGACCCTGGGAACTACCACCCCATTAGCCTAACAAGCCTGGTCTGCAAGGCCATGGAACACATCACCATGGAACTTATAAACAAAGACATTGGTAATCTCCAAACTCTGGACCCCACCCAGTATGGGTTTGTAAAAGGCAGATCATGTCTTCTAAACCTGATAGACTTCTTTGAAGCAGTCACCAAAGCCATAGATGAGGGTGAGGTGGTTCACACAGCCTATCGAGATCTCGCCAAGGCTTTTGACGCCATCCCCCACTCACCAAATTAGGTATAAAAACCTATGTCACAAGATGGGTTGCCAACCGGCTCACTGACAGAACCCACACTGTGAAAGTAGCAGACTCCAAATCCAACTTCAGACCAGTGACAAGTGGAGTACCACAGGGATCAGTCCTGGGTCCTCTCCTGTTTGGTATCTACTTTTCTGAAGTACAGGCTAACACAGAAGGTTTTTGGCTAATGAAGTTTGCAGATGACTGCAAACTAGGAGCCATAATCAAAACTCCTAACGATGTGGACATCCTACAAAAGGGCCTCACTGAGACAGATGACTGGTGTCAAAGCCATGGCCTCAAGCTCATTGCCAAAAAGTGTATTGTCATCCCCTTTGGTAAGAACTCTGTACCCATGAGCTACCACATAGGTGGTAGTATACTTAACACAGAAAGTGTGATAAGAGACCTTGGGGCACAGGTGGACAGTAGTCTCTCCTTTGATAATCACATTCCCACAGTGGTCAGGAAATCCTTCTACGTGGCACATCTCATCCCAAAAGGTTTCTCATCCAGGAAAAAAGAGGTAATTGTTCCCCTCTACTTGTCACTCATTAGACCCATTATAGAGTACAATGCCCCTATTGGTATGTACCTCACAAGCCATCTACAACAACTGGAAAGGCCACAGAAATGCCTCTCAAAGAGGATTACTGGCCTCAAACAGATGCCCTACGCAGACAGTCTAAAAAAACTTCAGCTTTACTCCGTCATATATCACCTACTCAGAGGCAAACTCTGCCTAACATACAAAGCTATGTCAAACCTGGAGCTGTTGGACATGCTGCACTTAAAAAAATCCCAATCCCTCTGAGCTACATGCTCTAGGGACCTAAACCTTGTCACCACAATAAACAGAACATGCTGGAGGAATAGATTCCTGTCCCAGAGACTTCCCATGCTCTGGAACAAACTACCTGTCTATATCAAACAAACCTCCTCATTAGCACTCTTCAAAAAAAAATCTTGATGATTGGATGGGAAATAGGAAAGTCACCCTGGGGATCACCTCTGGGGCTCTGCTTGACAGGGGCACAGGAAAATAATTTTCTTGGGTGGCGAAAGCCAGGGTACCTTTTTGGCTGGGCTTATATAGGCCCTAGGGCCAATAGTCTAGTACCTACCTATGATGCTTTGTATAGTTGAAAAAGCTGTTTTAAGAACAGGATGATCATTCCAAACAGTGAAAACTGTAGAGTTCAGTAAGTTTAGCTATTGCAAAATGAGCAAGCCTATAAATAGGGCCCAAAATTGATTCCTGCAGTTCATACAGAGTTACATTTATGGGTAGCATATCTGAAAATGACTGCATCTTCTCCTGATCCTGGTCTAACCCAATTGTTGGAATGTTTCTGTGTCTTGAAGATTCTACCCTGTCAGTTTTTTCCAGTACTGGAACCAGTGAGCATATGAAGATCAGGCACTTTTTTTTTTATCTTGGGTCTTGTGTACTCAGATATCTTTTTTTATTGCTTTAACCTACTTCCGTCCATGACATATGCTATATAAAATATGTTGTATACAGCAGTGTCATACCCAGTAAAGTATAGCTTATTTAAAGAAAAAATCACTGCTAACCAGTATCCTACCCTTTCCTATATTCCACTATAGCTGATATTGGTTATTATATGTATTTCTGGATTCCAACATGTTCTTGTTGCACAAATTTGTAAGGAAAGTAATTTTGTGCATTTTCAACTCACTAGAAGAAATCTTCATTGGAGTTTAACAGTCTAATGGCCCTAGAGCCTTTTTAAGCAAAGCCATTCATGCCCGTTTTCTTAATTGCAATGCCCAAGGACTAGAATGACTTTGGTATATGTCTGTGCCTTAGAGCATCTATAAGTTGCTGCTAACCATAAAGGCCACAGGTGACAAGCAGGGGTGAATTTATGATTTCCCATCCATTGGTCCAAATGTTATTTGAATAGACTTGAAGAAAAGCCCTGTTTCACATAAATGGGGAGTCTTTTCCAGAAAAAAGTTAATCTCTCAAACACGTACCTGTTCCTCCAACAGATTTGACTTATGCCACAGACAAAGTGTAGATCCTTAGATCAGCTAATTCTTGTGCTGTTTGTCTTGTGAATGTGTAGCAAATCCATCAGGGCTGGATCTGAGTAGGGCTTGTAGGGTAGGTATAGATTGCCCCTCAGTAGTCTGTAGGAGACTGAGTACAGGGACAAGTGTTTTGGGTTTTCCTCATAGGACATGTTATTTACACCCTGTATTATTTTAATATGTAATCTCTGTGGCCACTACAGTCATTGCAAATGCCTGGTCAGGTGCATGCTGAAGACTGCAGTGACTCGATTACTGGTCTAATGAGGGCTAAGGATTGTGGGATTAGGATCTCCTTACATCTTGATGCCATGCCTTAATTTATAACTTGCCCCACATAGAAGGATTTTCTCACCACCATGGACACATGGTGATCAAAGTTCAGATTACTGTCAACCTGAGTTCTCAAGTCCCTTACCACTGGGTTTACTCTTAGTCATATTCCCAAAGGGTATAAATGTGCATTTGTTTGACATTGAGCACTAGGCTATGTTTCTGGCACCAGTTAATTGGCTCTCACAACTTCCTCAAGGATATCTACATCTTTGGAGTAATAAGTCATTGCACTCAACTTGCAGTCATCTGCAGATCTGCTCACCTAAAGACCCTATATATTTGCTATGACTTCAGTGAAGTATATTCTAAACAGGAGGTGCAAGTGCTGAGACTGGTGGAACACCTCTCTAGTGACAGGCCTATTGGTGGGGTGGATTCCACCACCCTAACTTCATGTGTCCTATCCATGAGCCATTTGACTACCATCGGGTAACACGGGGATTTATGTCTAAATTTTTCAGTTTGTCTGTAATACCTAAGTGAGGTGGTGTGTTGAATGCCTTTACCAGGTCGAGGTAGGCAACATACACTTTTTTGCCCATCATCCATGGCTCAAGTGGTCTTCTCAAGGTAGTGCACTGGGTTCACTAGGTATGATCTACCCTTGACAGACCCAAACTAGAATGGGTCCAGTGTTTGAAGATTTCCTATGTAGTTTTTAGAGCGTTTATAACTTTTTCAATGGCCTTTTATATAATACTGGTCCAGCTTATGGGTCTGTAGTTTCCTGGGTCTGTTGATGGTCCACCTTTATATAGAGGGATGATCGGTCCTGCATTTCCTAGAGACAAAGCCTGGCTGGAGGCTGTGGCTGAACAGACATTCTAGTGGGGCTGAGGGGTCAATTTTCAAACTAAAACGGAGGCATCCCTGAATGTTACCAAGGCTCATTTCTGTAGTGTGTTTAGCTCTCGAGAGTGGAATGAGCACCTGTGCTTTAGTAACAGTGGGGGCCTAAGTGGTAGAGGGTATTTTATGGGGAGTAACTAGTCATCTTCGAGTCATATGGACTCTGTCTTCTGCTTGTACCTTATTACTGTCGTGTAACACTTTTGAGTAAAGTCACTGTCCTTTCTGGCAAGGCTTTTATCTCTGCACTATAAGGTTGAGAGGTATACCTTCAATTAGAACAGAAATGTCATGAAATCACAAGAAATCAATGGCTTTTATTGCATGTATATTCCTGTACACTATTGCATGTATATTCCTGTTCACTAGACAGACCTTTTTGTTTCTAATTAGAACTAGCCAGTACAATTTTATACATACGTAAATAAGTAAACAGACACACATATTCCATGTGAAATTTTAGTGTCACTTATTTCACAAAATAAACAAGCAAACAGACACACAGGTTCCACGTGAAGTCATGGTTTTATTTAACTGACTGTTGTTTAACTATCATATCTAGGCATAGATAGATAAAATTTAACAGGTTTACAGTCAAACAGTGTAAATTCCAAATAAAAGCAAGTGTGATATTTTGTTGCAAAGAGAGAATGTGCCTATGAATCACAGCAATGCAAGACATCTGTAATACACATTCATTAGTTTAAAGAACACTATTGTGCATAAAACTAAAATAAATAAAAATGGAGATCCATCCATACTTAACATAGCCACTCTGTTAAGCAGCTTATTTATATTTATACATTTTAGATATGTACAAACATACAAATATTTCAGGTATAAGCAATAATGCCATTCTTACATGCAAACTGGTAGTTATAGTTTGACCTCATTTCCATTTCTTCAACTTGTTTTAATCAGCCTCAAACAGTAGCATGGTGTGTGCCTTCACTGTTTTATTGCTATGGTCCATACAACTGCACAACCTTTCATCTTCCGATTGTCTCTAAACTGTTGTAGTTCGCTTGTATAAGCCACCTAATTACCTGTGCTGAGGGTGTTTATTAGCTGTTATTCTCATATGCCCACTGATAATTTGATGTAATTTGTATCCACACTGGTATTGGTGCTGTTTCCGGTGCCACTCTCTTGAACTGAGCCCAGCGTGAAAGCAGCATAGTGTAAAATGTCCAATTATTCTTCACCTCACCCTTTTTGCTGATTGCTGCCTGCCTGAACTAGACACATGTTGTCCAATCCGAGTTGGGAGTACCTTGTTTGCCTTCTGTTTGTATATCCAGGAAGACCTCCAGCTCTGTAATGGCAAATTAATGTCTACATGTAATTACTCTGGGCCACCTGCTGCTGAGCTTGCTTCATCCTAAGTACCGCCCCCACGAAATTCTTAGGGATATGGTAACAGATATCCTGAAAAAAAATGCAGTGCAGTCTGAGAGTCTGCCAACACTCAAGTAAGATTATCATCTCTAAAAATTAGATGACTGAAAGCAAGAATACTCTTGTTACTTGATAGGTTCATGGGTGGTTACTAGGCTATTGACCCAAAGGTCTTTAGAAGCCTAGCCGTTGTACCCAATATAATATTGGAGAAACCCAGTTATAAAGGATCTAGAGTAAACTCAAGATCTTAGCAATGACTGCCCGTATGTAGGAGGGTTCATAGGTGTGTACTAGGCTAATGGCCCTGGAGCCTTTACAAGCCTACCCATAGGATTACCCTGGCATCATGCCACCCGATCTTAGTTCCCAGTGCCTCTGTCGAGTAGAGCCACTGGAGTGATCCCCCGAGGTGAATTTTCTATTTCCCATCCATTCATTAAGATTTCTCTTGAAGAGGGCCAGTGAGGTGCTCTGTTTGACATGTAAGGGAAGTCTATTCCATAGCATGAGTAGTGTCTGGGTTATGAACATGTCCCTCCAGCATGTTCTGTTGATTGTGGTAATGAGGTTGTGGTCTCTGGAGCATGTGGTGAGGAGGGATTGAGATTTCTTCAGATGTAGCATTTCCAGCAGGGCTGGGTCAGACATGGTTTTGTAAGTCAAACAAAGATCACCTCTAAGTAGGCGATTTGAGACAGAGAATAGTTGGAGTTTATTGTGTCTGTCCATACAGGACAAGTGTTTAAGCCCTAGGATCCTCTTTGTGAGGTACTTTTGTGTCCGCTCCAGTTGTTGCAGGTGTCTAGTGAGGTACATGACAAATGGGACATTGTACTCAATGACTGGCCTAATGAGGGAAGAGTAGAGGGAGACAATGACCTCTTTCTTCCTGGATGCAAAACCCTTAGTAATGAAATGTGCCACATAGAAGGACTTTCTGGCCACAGTGGCAATGCGGGGGCCGAAAGGGAGGTTGCTGTCAACCTGTGTTCCTAGATCTCTTATAATGGCTTCTGTGTTCAGTGGACTACCATCGATGTGGTAATTCATGGGAAGTGTTTTTTTTCCAAAGGGGATGACGACACATTTTTTGGCATTGAGCTTAAAGCCATGGTTCTGACACCAGTTGTTGGTCTCAGTGAGACCTTTCTTTAGGAGTTTAACATCACTTAAGGAATTAATAATAGCTCCTAACTTACAATCATCTGCAGACTTTGTCAGCCAGAGCCCCTTTGTGTTGGCCTGGACTTCAGAGAAGTAGATACCAAACAGGAGAGGACCCAGGACCGAACCCTGTGGGACTCCACTCTAGTCATTTTCAACTCCACTTATTTCCTCTTCTTCTTGAGGTGTTAGAGCCCTAAGCAATTCCTAGAACTGTTGTGATTCCTTTCCAGTCATCTTCTAGGTCTTCAGCCTGGTCTCTGCCGACCTTGGAAGCCTTCTTTGACCACTGCTTGCAACTGATTGTGGCAATCAGTGTTTTTTACTGTGGGCTTCCTGTGTCACTGGGGATGCATGTACAGTCACTGATTGTATTCTATTATCCTTTCCTTAGTAGAAGGAAGTCCTATATTATCAAGCCATTTGCCAGGCAAACATCTAGAGTGGCCTTTCCATTTGTATTCCTACTGCCCCACCCATGTGGACCCAGGCAGTCCTCATATCCTATTCTGTCTATCCTGATATGTGCATTCAGGTCAGCCATTATTCACACCAATTCCTGCTGTCCTACTTTATAAAGCATGTCATTGCAATGAATGTGTCTCCTCTCATGCCAGCCTCTGTTTCTCAGCTTTCCTCTTGGGCAGCTGCAATGGCGGCTGGTGACTTCAAATTAAAGGGGGGCTGCAGGAGACAGCTGAATGGGTGGAGCCAATGGGAAGGGGTGTGACCAACTAGAAAAGGGTGGTGCTATGCTCAAAACCACAACAACTAGAACTTTAATTAAATACACTGCCCTGGGTGCCAAACCATCATTATGAGAATCCAATCAAGACAAAATGAAGTGTAGAAGAAAAACATATTTCAATGCATTGGCTACATGACAACTTACATAATATCTAGATGGAAACACAAAGGTTGTGAGGCATGAAAAATAAATTGCTTTTTAAATACATTACTGGAATGCCAGTCAAAATCAAGTGTAAAAAAAACAAGTAGTGCTCATCTTAAACCACTTCTCCTTGCACTGCAGTTCTAATTATAATTTATATTCAGCTTTATAAAATTACCAAGTAACATGCTGAAAGTGGCAATCTCTGTGATACCCCCACTTATAAAAATGTTTCTTATCCAAAAAAGACCTGCTGCCTGACAACAACTATCTACTTGTTTCATGCAGAACACATGATCAAAGTAAAAAATGAACAGAGAAGAAGAAACAAGCTCAAGATATATTGCTTTAAGGATTATTGCACAAGTTATGGACCACATATGATAGCTTGGCATTCTGTTTAGTTTACGGGTAAAGCCTGCAAAGATAACTGCAAGTCTCCAACAAATGTAATGAGCTTCTGAAAATACTGTAATCCTGTCCTTTATTACAAATACTGTCATATGCATTTCAATACCTAAGACTTATACATTATCTAGTTATGTAAATATTCTCTGCATGAGAACAACGAAAAGGCTGTCAATGCTGATAATTTTTTAACAGAGTGCTTATTAAAGCTTACTTGAATCTTACAATCTCAGATAAGCTTACCTGATGGTCATTAAAGCATTGCTGCTTAAATTCAAAGCAACAGGCACTAAACAAAAAATTATTACACAAAACAGTCCCAACAGCAACCAGGTACCTCAATAAAAAATGGAAAATCAGTTCAGCTGCAGAAACAAAGTAGAGGTAAGACTCCAGGTCTCTTCAAATAATTTTATTGTAAGGTTACACAAGCACTTTCATCATTCGGCTTCTTCAGGTGTATCAAATGACTAAATTATGCCTGCATTTATACTAACCATCACATGGTCACCTGCTAAAGTTCTTAAAGACATATAAACTTTAAAAACATAATACATACAAACAAAATGCTTTATACATATACTTTCTATATAAAAAACCTTAATAAGAACAAATAAAACTTTATAAAATCTTTATAAACATTTAAACTACCTACACAATGATGTTTTTTAAAAAAAAAAATGTCTTAAAGGTATATGATCATTCAACCCATGTCCATTAGTTGCTCTTAGCTTCACTATCCAGTTAGTTTCCAAGCTTTCAGTTCTCATTTTAATATTCCCACCCCTTACATTTTCAAAACATATATCTATCACTCTAAATGTAAAGGTATGCTGTATACTAGTATCCTTAACATGCTTAGCTAAGACATTAAACATGCTCCCCTTTTTAATGTGATATATATATATATATATATGCTCTCTGATGCTATCCCAAAATAGCCTATCTGTTTTCCCTACATAAAATTTGTTGCAGGTCTTACAGGTAGCAGGGTAAACTACATGAGGGGAATCACATTTAGCACTGGTTCTAAAAGTGTATACTGCCCCTGTATCAGGATGTTGAAAAGTAATATTTGTATTAATAAACAAATTGACATTTAGTACATGGTTTCATACCCAAGCTATTACTCTGTGCACTGTAATCCCTGGGAATACATAATTGTCTTTTTAAAGATTTCTTATTCTTAAAAGTGAATTGTGGGAACGTCCCTATGAATTTACCTACTTGCTTATCCGAGGTTAAAATATTCCAGTGCTTATTTATAATGTCTGTATAACATTTTATATTCCTGGAATAGCTAAAACACAGCTTAAGAGGTTGTGTAGTTTCAGAGTGTTCTTTCACTATATTATTTACTAACTGTTGGGACAAATAGGGTTTAGCTCTACTATGTCTCAACTTCTTAACAAAGTTCACACTTGAATCAATCAACCTCTGACCATACCCTCTTTCTAATAATTCTAACATTGTTGTATTAAGTTGTGCCATAAAATCACCTTCTATGGCATTTAATCTAGAGGCTCGATATGCTTGATTTTGTGCTACATTTCTGAATATGAATTGAGGATGCATACTATCTCTTCTAAGAAGATTATTTACATGACAGTCCTTTCTATACATCTTAATATTTAATTTACCATCCAAATCCTGAGTAACTAAAACATGCAGAAAATGTATTGCTCTATCTGAATAATTCAGTGTAAACTTAAGAAAATCTGTTGACGTATTAATATAATTTACGAAAATTTTAAGTTTTTCTAATGACCCTCCCCATAGCAGAAAAAGGTCATCCACAAATCTTCGAAGAAATAGAATTTCATTCCTGAACTCATTCTTTTCTAAAACATCTTTCTCCCATCTTAACATCACAGCGTTTGCGTAACTATTCGCACATGACATTCCCATAGCAATGCCTTGGCATTGCCAGTAAATTTTATCTCTAAATCCAAACACATTATTTTCCAGTACCAATTTTAATAACTCTCATGTTAATTCCATTTTATTATAATCATATTTCCCACTTTCTCACATTAACTCAACTATACTCTGAATTCCGTAGTCATTAGGTATTACAGTAAATAATGAGACTACATCAAGTGTAACAAGTAACATTTGCTCCTTATCTGTATTTTCATAAAAGTTGTACAGATCTCTTACAGATTGTTCAGTATCTTTTAAAATATGATCAGATTGATTTATAAGATTCCTAAGAGATTTTTCCAAATAAATAGAAATGGATTCAGTGCACCAGTTTCTGCCCACTACGATAGGTCTCATAGGGGGATCTTCCTTATTTTTATGTATCTTGGGTAGGCCTTGTATCATAGGGATAGTAGGATTGAGAATACAGAAATATTGGAATAAACTTTCATCTATCACATTCATGCTAACCATTTCCTTTAGTTGTTTATGGACATGGTCTATGATCTTATTAACTTGAACTAAAGAAATAAGCTTATAAAAAACATCATCATTCAAGAGAAAAAAACATTTTCCTATCATAATCATCTCTATCTAAAATGACTATAGGGCCCCCTTTATCTGCTGGACGTATCATAATGGATTGATTTGTCCGTAAATTTTGCAAGGCAATATATTCATCTTTAGTCAAATTATACCATTTCTTGTTAACATTCTGTGTTTTTTTGTTCATAAAAGCATTTTATAAGCATCATCAATACAAACTTGTTCAAAAGCAGTAATTAAAGGACTCATTTTGGATATAAAGCAGCTGGCTTTTTAAACACAAAGTCACTATACATCTCATTGTTAGCATATAAAGTTTTTAACATTAAGTTCCTAGTAAAAAATGTAATGTCTAATATCACATCAGTGATATCAGAGTCCAATGCAAGAATAAAAGATAGTCCTTTTTCTAAAACTTTATATTCATTAACTGATAGTTCATACTTGGATAAATTTACCACTAACTTTTGTTATTCAAAAAAGCTTTTTTGATAGTGTATGGACTCACCATACTGTCTGTTTCCTTTTGTTCCTCGTTACACTTCTTCCTCTTGTTTGTGTTTGGTTTAATCGACCTCTCCCCCTGCTGACCGATCTGCTCCTGGCAGGTAAGGGGAACTGCAGTCCTGCTGGTCGAGAACCTTCTAAAAAAGGTGA
The DNA here is from genome assembly GCF_019279795.1 of Protopterus annectens. Lineage (NCBI taxonomy): Eukaryota > Metazoa > Chordata > Ceratodontiformes > Protopteridae > Protopterus > Protopterus annectens. Next base: position 509,351,902 of record NC_056726.1, on the reverse strand, counting down.
AGTAGGATGGAGTCCTTCATCAAAAGCAATTTGAATACTTCCGTTTGTTTCATGGTGCACTTGTGCCTTTGTATTGATAGTTTTCTTTCGGACGCCCGTTTTGTCTGTTGCCGTCAAGTTGCAACCTAACTCAGTAGTTGCAAAGCCACTCCCCTCACGTTCTTCTTGAATACCATCTGTGTTCTGATTCGCTGCAGCCAGCAAATTGCTTTCAGCATTGATTTTAACTGTATTAAAGGTATTGAATTTATCAAATTCAATGTCTACATGTGAATTGTTAACATTGCGACTTTCATTGTTTGCAACCCTCGGCCACATAAAGACATGACCCTTAGAAAAGTCCATTCTATCTCTTTGCAACTTCTTAATTTTAATTTGAGCCAGTCTGCACCCATAAACCGACACATTATCTAAAATGTCATTCATGGGTTTCATTAAAATACTTGAGTCGTACTTTTTACATAAGTCTAGGTACTTGTTCTTAATTATAGGTGTCATTTTTAGTTTAGTGCATTTCCTGAATAATAAGCATAAAATCAACAGTATAAAAATATGACAGAAAACCAGAACATTCTGCAAAATCAAGGACTGATTAAAAGCCACAACTGTACTTGTGTCTACCTTGGATGGAGGATACTCTGTCTGCACACTTACACTGCATAATTGCTCCTTGCTTTGTTGAAGACATCCAAAGTCACTACATGGGGGAGTGGGGTACAACAAGTATGTCACAATTTGAAATGTCTTTGGCTGACAGTGATGGCCCTGGCACATTTGTCATACTCTCAACCTCAGAGCAAGACAGCTGGACAAAGCCAAAAATAAAAGTGGGACAAAGGCCCAAAAATAAGTACATTTTTAAAATATTGCTCTTACAGACTTAGAAAGTTAATAAAATAGTAGGTCTTGCATTAGTGCGAATTTTCTGAAGGGTATGGAATCTGAAACTCAAATGTCTATCATTATTGTCTAACTTCAATTTTTAATGATTTGTCAATAATTTGTCAGAAAAAACACAATTTTATGAAACTTGGACCAAAAATATGATGTGGTAGCAGATTTCCAGAAATAAATTCTAGAACAGATGATGGAACTAATCAGCATGTACTCTTTTAAACATTAATTAGTCTAACGTAGGCAAGGATCCACTCCACTCCACAGATAATACTATTGTGTCTATCACCACAGAACAGATAACGTATCATACATTTATATACAAAAATAAAAAGGCTATTCAAAATTCATATATTAGGATGGGCACAAATAAAAGAACTGATCAAGATTGTTATTTTATAAAATAAACTCTGTGCACAAAATCGAATACAGATTAATGACACAATATCCAAAAAAAAATATTTATATATTTAGTTAGATTTGGTAGGTCAGTAACAACTCATAGCCTTAATCTCTTGCATGAACTATCAGAACATTACAAGGGCAAACCAGGAACATTTTACATTTAGCATGGCCAATTTAAAAGACAACAATGGTGATTCTATATAGACTGTATAGAATCTCTGAGCTTGACCTGTCTCTGAATCAGAAAGGGCACCTGCCAGTGGTTGGCTGCTCATGCTAGGTCTTACTACTACTACTGGTGGTGACCCTTTCTGAATCCCAAGGAGAGTCTATGTATCCACATTTCTCACAATCGCATACACAGACAAGTGTTCAGCTATGAACAAAGACTGCATGAGCAGCTGAACCTTAAGTAAAACACAACCTCCGTGTTCAGTCCTTTGATTTATGCTATGCTGATATAGACCTACTTTAAATTCAAATCAATATATTTAAAAATGTAACTTCAATATAAAAAAATAAGAGCTAATTTTCTTACAGAAAATAGAAAAAGGGAAGCTCAGGATGAATACATTTCATTGAAAACACTAGTGTTTTTACTGAATAAAATTAATAGAAAACTGGATTTTGAGCAAATTTTTTCAGCAGTTTGCTGTAACCTTTCTTGCACTTCATTTCTGTGCAATTTGTTTCAAGTACACACGGTTTACATAAGTGAGTAAGGCACTTTATTAATAGCATGTCAAAATATGTAGGTGTATAACAGATTAGCAGCCTGTCAAAATCTCAGAAATATTACCCTTGTTACTTTTTCATAAATTGCAAACTGCTCGATGTTTTACTGCTTCTCAGCATTACATTCCTGCTTTAGTTGTTTAAGTAAAATGTCCATTAACCATTTAAAACTATTTTATTAAAACTGTATGATAAGGAATACTGCATGATTTGGAGAAATGTTAGATATTCAGAAGTGGAACAGTCTCAGCAATGCACACACAGACACACAAAGAGACATACATACAAATGCATATGTGCACACACACGTAATTCTCTATTCCACATCTTCTATACCTAGATGGTGGTCTGACTGCAATTTTCCTGAGCACGGTATTCCATTAACATCAGTTTGGCACATAACTAGCATGACACCTGTCCACTGCTGAACAAGATAATAGTCATACTAAGTAATTACACAAGCAGTATTCAGTCCAACTAATACTGATAATGCAATACATAATCCAGCAAGAATCACTTTCTGAAAAACACAAAAACACAATCCCACACATAATCAACACTAGAAAACCGGAAACATGTTAAGCAGGGACATCACCACCAAATAAACCCGAAAACACAGCAAACCTTCAAGAAACCACACAAAAAGACAAACATAAAGTATATTAACAAGTGCAAGTGCCACAGGCAGACAAACAAACCACTGGAACTGACACAATGTCTTCTAATCACAATTAGTGTCACTACTGCAAGCCATGGCCAGTACTATTCAATCTGCATATCCATCCTTAACAAATAAAATAATATATATCTAAGATTCACTTGACTTGACAAACACTAAGTGTGAGAGTTTTTCTTCCGCACCCCAAATTATACAGACATCATCCAAGGCTGCAATAATGCCATAAAAGGGGAAATACAACACAGCATTCCATTCTGTAAAGTTATAAAGCTTAATCAAGCTCTAATCTGTCCATCTGCATGACTGAGTTTAAAAATGGCTTATACATGCATACTACTTTCATTAATTATTAATAAAGCATCTGGCATTGTGAGCCTTTGAGACAACTTCTTAAAACGAATACCTTTAGTAATAGTGGCTGTACTGGCTGGTAAAACTGCCTGGTGACAAGTTCTAAAGAGAACAGAAGTAAAGTTATTTTTGTCCAATCCGATGGTCCCAGAACTCCATGACTGTCTAAATGCACTGTCTGCTGCTAACTGTTTTGTGCTCTCTTTTTCCCAGCAAGCAAAGCCCGGGAAGAGAGCCGAGAACCAATCAGCAGCATCGAGCCCATCCGCATCACTTACGTGACTGCAGACGTGGCAGTCTAATCCCCTTCCACATTAGCAGTTACAAAACCACAAAAACGTCTGGCCATGACACTTCTCCACTTCTCTCCTTAATCAAGACTGCTTTTACAGCAGTCTGGATCTACAGAAACTATATATATTTTTTTAAAAACCCGGAACCCACCAAGCAGGTGTGGTTCGAGTTCTGGGACTCGCAGCTAAGCAGCAGCCAGCCAGTACAACAGTCTTAGTACGTACTACAAAGGTAAATATTTTATGTTTTAAAATGTTCTTTTTTCTTCTTCTTTCCACAGCGGGGGGCTGCAATCTGATAGCACGAGCCGCACCAGCTGTTATTTGCGGTTCCCCTGATTTTCACTGAACTTATTTTATCACATCTGTTCCGAGTGTGTTACAAGCTTATAAATAGGGCTCTTACAAGTGTATACATTATCATTTTCTGCAGATGTCAGTCTGCACTGCAAAATTCAGTTTATTGTAGTTTATTACATTAACTAAAACATTGACTAATTATATAAAAAAATTACATCATTTTCAGTTTGTGTTGAGAGAAGCCTGAGTCAATTAGTTTTGCATGTTAATTATTCTATAATTGCTACAGTCATCCTTGGCTTTTTTGATCTTGGACATTATTAAACAGTGGGTGGCAGCAGAGGTGAAAATGGTCATATCCAACTTGATGAGGTGCTAAGTGCATTGGTTTCCGGCTTGGTATTGGCTTTCATTTCATTGAATGAGGCATTTAAATGCTGAGCTGTTAACAATGTCTTATGCATTTCAATGTATGTATTTATCTGAATGTGTTAACCAGTGTAATATATTCATGCATTCATTACAAAGTAGTAACGTCAGATATTGTCTAGGTGCATCAACAGACAAGGCTTGGCTTAATTTTTTGGGGGGTGGGTATGCTGTTTTTTGAAATGTGTGTATCGCTTTCTACAGAATTATGCTTAGTTGTGGAAGTCACAGTCATAAGGCAAAGTTGGACAAGAGGTTAGTGCAGCATTACTTATTCAATTAATACTGTTTTTTTTTTTTTTCAAGAATTTTACTATTTCTGGTTGGTGACAGTGGGATTATAAATGATTGTCACTATTTGCTATAGGTGACTTGAATTTTGGAGTTAGTTTTACAGATAATGGTGATTAAGCTATTCTTTAAAGTCTGTGTAAGCCATTTGGAGAAGGAGTCAATACTGTAGGAGATGGCTGTTCGAAGAATCAATGGGGACTTGTTTAGACTACACACTTGTACATTACAGGTAAGTGAACATTTCTATGTTTGGGAGATTCAGATTTAAACTGTGTGTTATTGATGACATCTCATATTTGGTTTCATTACTGGAGAAATTTAAGTGGGCAGTATGTGATGTACTTCTTGTTTCCATGTTGCATGGTATATAGTGTAAAGCCTTGTATTATAGGTTTAATTCTTTACAGGTTGCTAGTTTTCCTGTACTATGAGTGTGCAGTACTTTCACTGTGTGTTTATGTTAATGGAGGAGTGTTATCTCCATTGCTAACTGGATACTTTTTCACTGATTGCTTGGTAGTATGGTTTTCTCTGAGGTCTACCGTGTTCTTTTTGCTTTGCTCTGCAGGATTTTAGCCCTACTAAGAAGATGCATTCATTTTTGAAGGTGTTAGTGTGGCTTATTAGTTATGTATTTTTATACAATATTTATTGTCTTTTCCTTTTGTGGATAGTGACAATAAGTTCAGAATTAGTTTTATTGAGGGGTTGTGAAACCAGAGTTGTCACTTTACCTCCTGGTGCTGTATGTGAAAGTGATTATGACGATGTTTTATTGCTCAGATACTGGGTAGGTTTTTCTGCTGTCTCTAAGGAAACAATGGTGCACTTCACACAAGAACATAGATGGCTTCAGTGAGGCATTCTGGTACATGCTTACAAGCGTAGTGAAGGATGCTACTGGTTAGTTGTACGTTTTTATGTATGAGGTTATTTAAATTGTCTTTCAGTATTAATGTCAAATCCTGGATTTGGAATACATGTTGTAGGAAGAAAGAAGTATGAATGAGGCATTCACTCCATTGTTGTGCCATGTTTTGTGCATAACTAGTAGATTCATAGGTTTATACTAGATTAATGACTACCAGAGTCTTTACAACTCCAAAATCATGTATAACTTTTAATTACCCTAATTCATGTTAGTTGGAGAACAACCAGATTTTGAACATGGATTTCCTAAAGACTAAGTATGAAACTGTGATTTACCAGAAAATCAAAACATTTTATAAGAAGGGTAATGACATGAGGCAAAATCAGGGAGAGTTGAGCAGTATGAAGTAATTAATGACCAGTAATATTACTTTCATATTTTTTCAGTTTGATTTTTATTGTAGTATGGGTGGCCAGTTATTTCCGCAGATTTCATTATCTGGGTGTAATTTTTTTCTTGGTTTTCAGTTGGGCAGCTGTTGCAATCACACGTTGTATATTGTATAGTATTGTTATATTATATATTATATTGGTGGGATGTGGGCATGGGAAACATTTGTAAGGACAATGACAAACATGAAATTTGTTTACTGACGTCTGACTACCGGGAAAGTCTAACTAGGTAGTTATCCATTTTTATCTAGACAATGTTAGGAAGTGAGTGAAAAGGGCAAGTCAGGAAGTGTAAGGTATGATTATAGCAATAACCCACGCCTGGGTGTGGGTAATGCGGGATTTACCCATGGTTGGCATGGTTTGGTCCCGAGGGACCAAACAAAGACAACCGTGGGTAAATCCCACATTACCCACACCCAGAAGTGGGTTATTGCTATTATACTATGACATTATTTAAGAAAAGAAATTATTACTTTTCTTAAATAATGGCATTGTATAATGCCTCTTTGCTGCCCTTCCGAGCTGTCTGGTATCCACGGCAGTTCTGATGTACTGTGCATGCCTGCGGTACATCAGAGCTGTAAAGCAATGGAGAAAGCAAGATCTCCGTTGCTTTTACTGTTCGCTATGTTAAATGGGTTTAACATGGCGAGACAGCTTTAAAATAAGCAGCGGAGATGTTGCTTATTTTAAAGCTGTCTCGCCATGTTAAACCCATTTAACATAGCGAACAGTAAAAGCAACGGAGATCTTGCTTTCTCCGTTTTTAAACCTGTCTCGCTATGTTAAATGGGTTTAACATGGCGAGACAGCTTTAAAATAAGCAACGGAGATCTCCGTTGCTTATTTTAAAGCTGTCTCGCTATGTTAAACCCATTTGACATAGCGAAACAGTAAAAAGCAACGGAGATCTTGCTTTCTCCGTTGCTTTTTAAACCTGTCTCGCTATGTTAAATGGGTTTAACATACGACAACTTTAAAATAAGCAACGGAGATCTCCGTTGCTTATTTTAAAGCTGTCTCGCTATGTTAAACCCATTTAACATAGCAAGACAGGTTTTAAAAAAAAGCAACGGAGAAAGCAAGATCTCCGTTGCTTTTTATTAAGCTATGTTAAAGGAGTTTAACATAGCGAGACAGCTTTAAAAAAAGCAACGGAGATCTCCGTTGCTTTTTTTAAAGCTGTCTCGCTATGTTAAACTCCTTTAACATAGCGAGACAGTGTTTTAAAAGAGACTTATAATAATGGCTTTTTCCATTAGTATAAGCCAATTTACAATGTGCACGCTGGCCAATCAGTGTGCACGTTTTGGAATATTAATGGGGGGTCATGGTATAATAGGAAGTTGTTCATATTTAGGAATATCATTATCCTGATGTTGGGCAAAAACTGAGACATATTTTGGCTAAGAAGTACTTCTGAATAGTTTTGAAGGACTGGAGGGAGGGTATTGATCTGATGGATATAGATAAGGAGTCCCAAGCCTTAGCAACATGGTATAAATATAGATCATGGTCTTCAGATTTGATAGCGCTGTGGACAGAAAGGGTTTTTCTCAATGAGTCATAGTGATGGAGTATGAACATAATTGTGTGGAATGGTATTTAGTACTGGACAAGCAGGTGATTGCTGGCTAATGTTGTAGGTGTGAAGAAGCTCGTTAGTTGATGGGTTTAGTTCTAACCAATTTAGGCTTTCATTGCTATACAGTACTAGGTTCTGAAAGGGGGTTTGCTTATAATTTAGCCACCTTATTATAGCATTGCTTAAATTTTGCTTTTTATGCTGACTGGAAGTAAGTAGGAATGGGTGCTCCATAAACTAGTGAGGGGAGGTGTTAATTATTTGAGAGTGTAGCTATAGTTGTGCTGGTGAGAGAGTTTTTGGATCTCTAAAGCATTTCAAGTTTTTGGTGAGTTTTGTTTTATGCATTTTTGTATGTGCATCTGAAATGTAAGATTATAGGTTCATAGGTAAGGTAAGTACTAGGCTACCTGCTCCTGCAGACCATTTTATCTAGCTAATTTCCCTTTTTGTGTTTGAAATAATCTATCCCATTTGGTTATAGATTGGCCTTACATGTCCCATGGTTGATAATTACATATTACCCCTAATGAGAATAAGTGGGGTCATACCATAGGTAATTTGAGTGAGCCATGCCTAGGATAAAGCATTTAGGAGCTGCATCTGTCCATCAGTACTGTATGGGGCTATATATATATATATATATATATATATATATATATGTGTGTGTGTGTGTGTGAGTGTGTGTGTGTGTGTGTGTGTGTGTGTGTGTGTGTGTGTGTGTGTGTGTGTGTGTGTTTGTGTGTGTGTGTGTGTGTGTGTGTGTGTGTGTATATATAATGCATATATGCATGTGTATGTGTGTGTGCGTGTGTATAGTAAATGTAAAATAGACACACATTTATATATACATTTGCACACACATACACACACACACACACACACACACACACACACACACACACACACACACACACACACACACACACACACACACACACACACACATGCATGTAGGTGTTTAAAAAACAGTCTTCTTGTGATCCAGTTGGGTATCCACCAGATAACATAAAGGTTTACACCTAACCTCTTGAGTTTGTCAACCAATGCTTGAGTGGGGTATTGTGTCAAATGCCTTGGCCAGGTCAATGTTGGCAGTGTGAAACATTTTGCCCTCATCCGTTGTTTTGGTAACCTTCTCAAAGAAGTTCACCAGGATGAATAAGCAAGAGCTGCACTTGACGAAACATGCCTGGGTTAGGTCTAGTGTCTGCAGGATTCCTGTGTCATTATTGATCATTTCCATGATAATTCTTTCCATGGATTTGCATATGAGACTAGTGAGATTATGGGGCTATGGTTTCCAGGGCTTGCAGATGGTTCACCTTTGGAGAGAGGAATGACTATTGCTGTTCACCATTCATTAGGCACGAAGCCTGTTTGGCACCTACAGTTTATATAGCAATCCGGAGGGCCTGATAGATCAAGTTTCATGCCTGGGCCCATCAATGCATTGTTCCTGGCCTTACAGTGGACATTGAACATCTCTTCCTAGTGATAGCAGGGCAATTATATTTCATGATATTTTTTAGAAGGAGAGAGGGCCAAAATTAGAGCTGAATTTGTCTTCCAATAGCTTTTTTTATATCTTCTGCCTCAGTATATGTGGCTGCATTAATAATGAGCTCTGCACACATTAGTGTATTGCCGTTTAGGTTACAGATATAGCTACAGTATGTCTTGTGGTTGTTCTTGGTCTGGGAGGCCAAATTTACCTCAAATTTGGCTTTGGTAGACATTATTTTTACACTGAATAATTTGTTTAATTTGAGAGTGCCTTTATTCTGCTGGGTGGTACACCTCTTAATTTTTGCCATGATTTTCTTCCATCTGTTATAGCGCATCCCAGTGTTGTGATTCCACCACCACAGTGGCTTGTTTTTTTTTTTTTTTTTTTTTAGTTACTTCTGTACTTATTCCTGGTGGTTACAGCTTCCTCTGTGCAGCTATTAGCATAGTTGTATAAAGTTTCTGTGAACAGTTGTCCAGAGGCAGCAGAGTTCTCAGGGTTTTTGGGGGCTTGAAGTGTTGTCACATTATCATGTAATAGCATGTATGGGCCTGTGACCCTTAGAGTAGTGCCTGAACATTCTAGGATTAGCTGGGGTTCTGAGTTTTATTTTTACTTCAAAGGAGACCATTTTGTGGTCTGACCTTTCCACAGAGGACATTACACTAAGTGATTTGCAGCAGTCTCCCATATTAGTGAGGACAAGATCCAGGGTGTTTGTGCCCCTGGTCAGCATAATCATAGGATCACAGGAGATCATAAGAGATTAGTAGGCTATTGACCTGGAGAGGTCATTTTAGGCTATTGACCCAGAGAGGTCATTTTTAACCTAGCCATTTAAACCCAATGTAATACAGTAGAGGTACTAGTCAGTACCCAAGATTGCATTGGTGCCCCATCCACTCATCCAGGTTCCTCTTGAACAGAATCATAGAGGTGCTCTGCTTCACATGAATTGGTAGCCTGTTCCAAAGATGTGGCGGTCACTGGGAAATAGATCTGTCCCTCCAGCATGTCCTATTTAAATTGCAGACCATATTTAAGTCCCTGAAAAAGGTAGCCCTAGACTCATTTGATTTATGGATATGCAGTAAGTTCATTAGGTTTGGTCCTGGGTTGCTCTATAGGCTAGGCATAAGTCTCCCCTAAGAAGTCTATATGATACGGAGTGTAATGATAGAGATTTTAGTTGGTCCTTGTAAGGCAGATGCTGGAGGCCCTTGATCTTCTTTTTTTAGAAACCTCTGAGGTCTCTCAAACTGCTGTAGATGTTTAGTAAGGTATATGCAGAATGGGGCATTATACTCAATTATGGGCTGGATAAGTGCCAAGTACAGGGGGGGTTATAACTTCTTTTGGTCTCTTGGTGATGCCTTTACTAATCAAGTGAGCTACAGGGAAAGTTTTCCTTACAATGGTAGGCATGTGATAGTCGAAGTTAAGGTCACGGTCAACTTTTGATCATTGGTCCCTTACCACTTCATGATTACTTAGGGTATTGTTATTGATTTGATAGTTTGAAGGGAAACTGTTTGTGCCAAAGGGAATGATGATGCATTTCTTTTCAGTTTGAGACCATGACTAATGTATCAGTCGTTGGTTTGTGTGAGACCCTCCTGGACTATACTGACATCATGTTAGGGATTCAATGATTGCACCTAGTTTGCATTCATCTGCAAACTTTGTCAGCCACAACCCCTTTGTCTTGACCTGAACTTCTGAGAAGTATATCACAAACAGTAGGAGTCCCAGCACTACCCCTGTGGCACCCTACTAGTAGCAGAGGCCTGCTGGAGTCACACACTTTGATAGTGTGTGTTTGGTTTGTGAGCCCATTCGCAACCAATCTTACAACAAGGGGGTTTACATTCAGTTTGCTAAATTTATCGGTTATGTCTGAATGTGGGATTGAGTTGAAAGCCTTTGCCAAGTCGAGGTATGCTGTGTGCACAGATTTACCCTCATCAATGGCCTTGGTCACACTTTCAAAGAAATGCACCAGATTTAATAGGCAGGATCTGTCCTTCATGAAGCCGAATTGGGTAGGGTCCAGGGTTTGGAGGTCATCTATATCTTTATTTATGAGGTCCATAATGAAACGTTCCATGGCCTTACAGATGAGGCTGGTCAGGCTTATGGATCTGTAATTCCCCAGGACTGTTAGGCCACTTTTGTGGAGGAGAATAACTGCAGCTGTTCTCCATTCCATAGGAATAAATCCTGTGGTTAGGCTATGATTGAAAAGAGTACTTAGTAGTGATGCTAGTTCATGTTTTAGCCTGTTTAGAAGACAGCCTGGAATGTCATATGGTCCCATAGAGGCCATGTTTTTTGCCTAGGACAGGGCTTTAAGGACCTGCTCTTCAGGGTTTGGGGGCTGTTGTAAGTTAGGAGGGGATAAGGGAGTGAAATTTTCACAAAACCTATCCACTAGCAGGTTCGCTAGCTCTGTGGTGTCACTGTGTGTGATACCATTGGCCACCAGTTCTGCACATGCTTGGGCCCTACTCTTTAGCTTATGTACATAGCTGTAAAAGGCCATATGGCTATCCTTGGCAGTACGTGCTAGGTTTCTCCCAAAGGAGCTTTTAGACGATTTGACAAGTTGTCTTATTTGCCTGTTAAGGCTGCAGAGGGTGCTTTTCCATTGTTGGGTCCTTGTCTTTGTTTTCTTGGACATCAGCATTTTGAGATTATTGTAGAGTTTGTTGATGCTGAAAGTCCACTATGGCAGTTTGATTTTACTTGGGGCTCTGGCTTTGATTCTGTCTGGTACAACCGAGTATATTCACTTATTCAAGTGATTGTATAGGGCTTAAGTGTAAACTTTGGCCTATTTACCACTTTCAGCTTAGGGTGGGGGCTTGGAATGCATTTATACCTTCACTTAGGAGGTTATAGTTTGCCTTGGTGAAGTTTTTTAGTCTGATTTCACCCTTTGTGAGTTTTGGTGTTTGTGCCAGTTCAAAGGTGACCGATTCGTGGTCAAGTTTTAACTAATGAGGGTCCAACGGTTGCAGCAGTGCACCTGTTTGACTTGTTGGTAGTGCACAGATCTAGAAAGTTTGTTCCTCTTGTTGACGCATGGAAAATTTGCTCCAGGGCATTTGAATTCACAATGTCAAGGAAGTTTTGTTCTAGCGAGTTTGGGTAGAGTAGGTTCCTGGGTGATAGTGGGATAATTGAAATCCCCCATAACCAGTGTACTTGGTAAAATTGGGGTTGACTTCAGTTTGGTTAAGTATGCTTCATGGGTGTTGTGACCTATGGAGGGGTAGTCTGGTCCAGGAAGTTTGTCTTTACAAAATCTAAGAGTTTATGTGCTTGTATGTTTGGTGTCATATATGATTCCCAGTTAATGGTGGTGTAATTAAAGTCACCCATGAAGATGGTGAGTATTTTCAGTAAGCTTAAATGCATGTTATGGGTTTCTGCGGTCATAAAGGTGGGGCCTACAGCTTACAGGGGAAATGGTATGGGGTTTTGCCTGTGGTGATTTGAATGTGGAGAAGCTCATAGGCATCTTCCTGTTTGATCAGCCTTGAGGTATATTTATTATGTAAATCAAGACCCCCTCCATCTTTAGTCCCTGTCTGTGTAGTAACTGGTCTGTACCTGTGGCTTTTAACCATATCTCATTGACCACACAGACATCAGCATTCTTTTGGGTAAAGAGAGTTTCTAAGGAGTGAGGTTTTTGTTTAGACTCATATTGAGCTGTAAGACCTTTAGATTTTCTTTGTTTTGATTTCAGAAGTACTTTCAGTTTTGCATTGCCTAAAAAAGGCATTATGGGGGAAGACAATATTTTAGCTAATATTTAAAAGCTTAGAGGGGAGAGGTACAGACCATCCCTGACAAAGCAGTGTGGTCTGTTAACCATCTTTGACCATGCTGACAAATCTTGCACCCCCTTAGAATGACACCAGAAACTAATCCAATTATTACAGTTGGTCATCTTTTTTTTTCACATTGTAACATCATTCTTGAAAAAGGTAAAATGCTACTTGGTGCTAGTCTCATACCAGCCTGGGACATGTATTCCAAGAGTTCCATGATGTCTGTTTTCATATAGTCTAGGGAGATACGTCTCGATTCATTTGCACCCGTGTATCATGGACTATGACCAAGTCATACTGGTACTTGTGGTTCAGTTACCCAAGTGCATGCGTAATGTGACAGATCCTGGCCCCTGATAAGCAGCTGAATGTGACTTTCTCCTTTCTCGGCCTGATGAGAGGGACATCAGTATGTCTCATGATGGAGTCTTCAATGTTAGGTTATGTGGTGGCTTGCCTTATGGGCTTAGAAGTAGATGCTCCATGAGATGTGCCTGCATGTGTTAATGTGGGTGTTGTTTTGAAAGAGTGTGTTCAGGGTTGCTGAGGTGGTTTGTTATGTGCACTTTGTATGGGACGACTTCGGGGTTTAGGCAGGTTACATTTAAGTGCCTCAGCATATGTGGGTCTATATGTCTGCTTTGAATTGTATGTAATGGGTGCAGCATGTGTACTACTGGCAACCTTATTGACATTAGGACTGCTTTTATGTGAGAGCTTTGCCTCCAGTGACATTTTGTACATATATTTCTCACATACCATATCAGTTTGAGAATTAACTGGCTGTCAGTAAACATGAGACAAGTTCTGCATTACTTCAGGATGCCCATATCCACCAAGCTGGTAACAGAGGTAGTGGCTAAGTTCATATCCATGGCAACATATCCATTTTTATTGATTAGACAGTTGGAAACATTTTATTTGTTTTGTTGAGTGAACTCATTTTTTAATTGTAAACACTTCTTACAAAGGACTAAAATAGACTTGATTTTTGTTCTGTAACAAGTTTATGGCTGAGTAAATATTCATTTTCCAGTCATTTAATAACTATTTTAGCCAATGAAATGTTTCTATCAAGGCTTTTCTCTCTATACTGTAAGACTGAGAGGTATACCTTCAATTAGAACTGAAATGTCATGAAATTACAGGAAATGTAATGGCTTTTACCACATGTATATCTATCTATTTATCTATCTATCTATCTCTCTATCTATCTATCTATCTATCTATCTATCTATCTATCTATCTAGCTAGCTATATACAGAGAGAGAGAGGAGCAAGAGAGGTGCGTGTGTGTGTGTGTGTGTGTGTGTGTGTGTGTGTGTGTGTGTGTGTGTGTGTGTGTGTGTGTGTGTGTGTGTGTGTGTGTGTGTGTGTGTGTGTGTGTAAAAGATGAGTAGTCATAGAGGGAGGCTTATAGTTTGCAAGGAGAAGGAAGTGGTACTGGATTTTAATGTGGAGAAGCTCAAGTGAATTGTCCTGTTTGACAAGTCTAGTGGTATATTTATTTTTTATGTAAATCGAGACACCTTGTTGGTATAGCAGCTCCTTCAATGTTGATGAATATTGTACCCCCTTAGAATGACACCAGAGACTAAGCCAACTATTAAAGTCAGTCAACTTCTGTTCCTATTGTGGCATCATCCTTGGAAAAGGTAAAATGCTGCTCAGTGCTCAGCTCATACCAGCATGAGACACACATTCCAAGAGCTCCATGATGTCTCTCTTCATATAGTCCAGGGTTGTACATCTCAGGCCATTTACACCCACATGGACTGTGACTAAGTCATACTACTACTTGTGGTCCATTGGCCTAAGTGTGTGCATAATGTGGTGGATCCTGGTCCCTGGGAAGCAACTGACCATGGCTTTCTCCTTACTCAGCCTAGTGAGTGGGACATTGTGTCTCACAATAGAGTCTCCAATGGCTAGAATGTTGGATTTGGTGGTAGCTTGCCTTTTGGACTTAGAAACAGAGGCTCCATGAGAATTGGCTGTATGTGTTGATGTGGGTGTTTTAAAAGTGTATGTTTAGGATTGCTGATGGGGTTTGTTATGTGTACTTCATCTAGGAGGTCTTTGGTGTTTAGGTAGGTTGGATTTTAAGTGCCTTAGAATATGTGAGTCTATGTGTTTGTGAATTTTGTGATGGGTGCACTGTGTATACTGCTGACAGCCATACTGCCTCCAGTGACATTGTGTAACTACATCTTTCATATACCATATCGGTTTGAGAATTTACTGGATGTCAGAAAACATGAGACAATTTCTACATTAACTCAGGATTCCCTTATCCACCAAGCAGGTAATGGAGATAATGGTAAAGGCCATATCCATGGCTACAGAACCTTTTTTTATTGATTAGACAGTTGCAGACATATTTGTTTTGTTGAGTGTACTCACTTTTAATTGTAAGCATTTTTTTTTTCAAAAAACTGTAGCAAACGTTTTTTGTTATATAAGAAGTTGGAGCCTGAAAAATGGGGAAAAAGTGGCCTACTCCTCTAATGTGGTAAATAGCCACAAATGTGTTAGCACAATCTGCATGCTTTCAACTTTTACCTTGAAATTATGGACAAAGAAGAAATAATTAGGGAAAACATTTATTTATTTATATATTTGATTTTTTTACTTATTTTGTATTTATTTATTGCTGCGTGAACTGTAAAGACATGTAGGTAGGTGCATGTGGGTGTCCCTTCGGTGAAGGTTGGATGTCGGGCTGGCAACTCGGCACCGTAACAAACACTGCCAATAATTAGTGGACCAGTGATCTGCTGTGGTGACCCCTGACCGGGAAAAGCCGAAAGACATTGCCATTGACATTTGTTAACTGGGTTGGTCCAGCTGGGCTGGTGGCCCATTTTCAGTGGAGACCCAAGAAGAAATGCTCCAGTCAAGCAGTTTACAGAAATTAGAACATTTGAGTTTAAAGCATCACAAAAAATATGGTAAACAGATAGTAAAGACACAAGTAAATTGCATGCACAAAAATGATATATTACAAATTTACATAAGAATTTTGACCGTCCATGCATTCATTAAGTTTAGAAAGTATCCATATAATAGAGTAAAGGGAGGGATTGTTTAGGTGTGTATGTGGGGTATGGTGTGTTTAGGTTGGGTCTTAACAAGGACAGGTTTTGGAGTTAAGTAGATGAAGTTTGAGTTCATTTTTAAAGTGTGAAGGGTGGCTGATGACACGTATGTCTAGGGAGAGTTTGTTCCAAGCTTGGGCCACAGAATGTTTATATAGAAGTTTGCCTAGTGTTTTTTGGGCTGGTAGATGTCTAGCAGCTGCTGATTAGAGGTATGGAGAGTCCAGGTTGGAATATAGATAAAGACAAAGGAAGAGAGAGCAGGACAGGATGAAGGTTTGTAAAGAATGCAGCATAACATTTGAAACTGTGATAGCAGTAGTTGTTGGGGGAGTTCAAGCCAATAGAGGGAGTTATGGGCGAGGCAGTGATATGCATTGTATGGAGAGTTTGTGATAAATCCTGCTATCTTATGGTAAGTTTATTGAAGTTTGTTCAAGGCTGTGGTCTGAATGTTGGTAAGAACTGGGCCAGCATATAGAAGGGAGGGCAGGAGGAGTGCCTTTGCAAGGGAGAGTCTGGCATTAGGGGTTAGAATTTTTTTGTTGCGATACAGTAGACCTAGTTTCTGGTGTGTCTTTTTTATGCATTGGAGTATGTGCTGGTTGAATTTGAGTTCATCATCAATGATTACTCCAAGGAGATTTGTGTGGGTTTTGGTTTGGATTATTGTATTTTTATAGGAAGTAATAGCAAAGGTGGATTTGTGTTGAGTGAGAGAATGAGGTATAAAGAGTAAGAGTTTGGTCTTCTTAGGGTTAAGGATAAGTAGATTATCAGGCAGCCACTGTTCAGTGGATAGAAAGACATGTTGGGTTAAGGTATGGATTTCAGACATATTATTAGAGATGAAAAGCGACATGGAGGAGCAATAGGATTATGTGACCCAGGCAGGTATGACCCTAGCCCTGAGCAGCATCCTACAGTCGCCCAGAATTATACTGCAGAACAAGCAGAAAATGATTGACTTCAACATTTGGCTAAGTTTCTGGTGTCACTCTAAAGGGATCCAGTATCTATCTGCTTGGGATTATATGATTGACAGACATCGATGCTTTACCTGAGATGGCCTGCATCTGTCACCCCTGGGTTTCGTGATACTGGTCAAGGCTCCTGTCACCCCCTATAGTGCCTTTTAGGCAATGTTCCAAAGACCAAAATACCACCATAGCAGCTATAAACAAATGCAATCTGATGGTCATGCTGCTCAGTGCTAAAAGCCTAAATGTCAAGATGCACTTGGTCGAAGTACTCCTCAAAATGGAGAACATCGACATTTGTGCAGTAACAGAGACCTGGTTTAAACCAGCAGAAAGCACCATTGCACTACCAGGCTATAACTCAGTCCACACCTTTCGGCCCCAGAACATGGATCGAAGCTCCAAAGGCGTTGGTGTCTCCATATTCATAAAGGATATGCACACATCCAGACTAGTAGCCCAGCATAACGCATCTGAGATACTTCAGGTACAACTAACATTGGGAAAGATGGTAATTCAGGTTGTAGCCTGCTATAGGTCCTCAACTATGTCTCAAGACTCTCACTCCATGTTCCTAAGCACCCTGGAAACTATTAGGGTCCAACCCAACACTCTCATACTAGGTGACTTCACCTTCCCCTCCATGAACTGGGAAAATTACTCATGCACCAATACACTGTTCCAATGTTCCCTCATATTTATCAATTCCAATGCCCTGGACTAGCTCAGTGTTACCCCCACTAGAGGAAGCAATATCCTTGACCTGGTTATTACTAACATGGGCAACCATTGCTCTACACCAATACTCAATTCCTCCCTGGTTAGATCCGAACACAAACTAATCACCATGGAAATCCACATCTCACCCACACACCCCCCGCAAAGGTAACCACCATGAAAAACTTCTCCAAAGCTAACTTTGGGCTCCTAAAAACAGAGGTGGCTAACTTCACGGCACCCATGCAAATACAGAATAGTTGCATGATCACTGAATCATACACCAGTGCACTGTACGAACACATACACAAATGCATGTATCTCACCATACCCAATAGAACCAAGATGCTCTCCTCCAACAAAAAAGGAAGCCAATCTGGTGGTCCCCTGCCATAAACAAACTCTACAACAGAAGGAGGAAACTGATGCAGAATAGAGTGAAGTCCCAAGACTGGAAAAACTCCCTTCTCAGCCTCAACAAAAAGTTGAGATCCCTCATCAAATCCTCTGAAGCTAGCTATGAAGACAAAAATGCAGCAGATAGTAAAGACAACCACAAGGCCTATTATAGTTATATAAAGAATCTCCATGGCAATACTCAGCTTTGCTCTGAGCTACTGCACAATGGTACCTCCTATACCAAGCCAACAGATATTGCCAATATACTGGCCGGCAGATTCAGTGCCAACTTTACCCCCACCAAAGGACCAATAATACCAGTAGATTGCCAGACACCCAGTATTACTGCTACACAGGTTAAAACAGCACTGTCCAAGGCCAAGAATACAGCTTCTCTGGGACCTGAAAATATCCCTGGCTGTATTCTACATGAACTACAGAGTGAACTGGCACCTCACCTGTGTGCCCTGTTCATTCACAGCCTCACCTCAGGCTTTGTCCCTACTAAATGGCACATTGCTACAGTTATCCCTCTCCACAAAGGAGAACCGACTTCAGATCCTGGGAACCATTGCCCCATTAGCCTGGCGAGTCTGATATGGAAAGCTATGGAATGCATCATCATGGACCTAATAAACAAGGATATAGGGAATCTCCAAACTCTGGATCCCACACAGTTTGGTTTGGTGAAGGGTAGATCATGCCTGCTCAACTTGGTAGACTTCTTTGTGTCAGTCACCAGAGCTGTGAATGAAGGCAAGGTGGTTCATGCAGACTACCTTGATCTGGCAAAGGCCTTTGATACCATTTCCCACTTAGGAATCACAGAAAAACTCACTAAGCTTGGCATTAACCCCTATATCGCTAGATGGGTTGCAAACTGGCTCACAGATAGAACCCACAGTGTGAAAGTAGCTGACTCCAAGTCAGTCTGCCGACAAGTCACGAGTGGAGTCCCACAGGGTTTGCAAGTTGGGAGCTATTATTAACTCCCTAAGTGATGTTGACATCCTACAGAAAGGCCTCACTAAGACCAAAGACTGGTGTCAGAACCATGGCTTTAAGCTCAATGCCAAAAAAGGTGTCACCATCCCCTTTGGGAAAAACCCAGTTCCCATGAATTACCACATTGATGGTAGTCCACTGAACACAGAAGGTGTTATAAGATCTGGGAACACAGGTTGTCAGCAACCTCTCTTTTGACCACCACATTGCCACTGTGGTCAAAAAGTCCTTCTATGTGGCACATCTCATTACTAAGGGTTTTGCATCCAGGAAGAAAGAGGTCATTGTCTCCCTCTACTCTTCCCTCATTAGGCCAGTCATCAAGTACAATGCCCCATTTGGCATGTACCTCACTAGACACCTGCAACAACTGGAGGGGCTGCAAAAGTACCTCACACAGAGGATCCTAAGCCTTACACACTTGTCCTATATGGACAGCCTCAAAAAACTCCAACTATTCTCTGTCTTATATCACCTACTTAGAGGAGATTTCTGCTTGACTTACAAAGCCATGTCTGACCCAGCTCTGACAGAAATGTTGCATCTAAAAAAATCCCAATCCCTCCACACCACACCCTCCAGAGACCTCAACCTCATTATGACAATCAACAGAACAAGCTGGAGGGACAGGTTCATAACCCAGAGACTACCCATGCTATGGAATAGACTTCACATACATGTCAAACAGAGCACCTGACTTGCCTTCTTCAAGAGAAATTCTGATGAGTAGATGGGAAATAGAAAATTCACCCCCATAATCACTCCAGTGGCTCTACTCGACAGAGGCACTGTGAACTAAGGTCGGGTGTCACGATGCCACGGTAATCCTATGGGCTAGGCTTGTAAAGGCTCCAGGGCCATCAGCCTAGTACACACCTATGAACCTATATATATATATATATATATATATATATATATATTACACACACACACACACACACACACATACACATATATATATATATATATTTATATATATATATATATATATATATATATATATATATATTTATATAGGAGTCTACTTCAAAAACGTGAAACCCATTTACTTGAATCACTTATGACTGAGACGTGAAACCTTACATACATGAAACATCACATCCAACGAAAATGTTGACTGGCAAAGGAACCACTTGGCCACCAGGACAATATACACAAATCAAAGCATGTCAAACACACAAAAGTGGGTGGGGGTCTACGCCCCCCCCCTAACTAAATATACCAACTGTGAGATTGCACTATAGTGGGGGAAAAGGCAATTTTCCCTGTCGTGGCTAAGTAGCTCCTTTCCTGGTTAACATTTACTTTGATGTGATGTTTTGTGTATGTAAGGTTTCAATGCTTTCATCTCGATCATTAGTGATCTTAAGTGATTCGAGTAAGTGGTTTTTACATTTTTGAAGTAGACACACACACACACACACACACACACACACACACACACACACACACACACACACACACACACACACACACACACATAGCTACCCAGGAAGAAAGCTGTGGAAAACGACTCTTTCTTGTGTGGGAAACATTTAGTTGAATGACCACGTCACCCACTTCAAGAACCCAAATGTTATGACATATGGATTGGATAAAACTTATCCTAAATTGTCACCAAAAGATGGTCTGAAACATAGATGTACAGCATGTGGGTAAATGTACTACTACCCTACCTTGAATTATGTAGTTGATACATTTGTGGTGTCTACATAAGAATATTGGACCCATTCCATTTCTGATAAGGCTCAAAGGCATGGAGTCTGAAATATTTATACTTTTTTCTTTTACGTATTCTAGTCAAGTCAATATGTGCTAAGGGAAGTTTGACAAAATCAGTTTGCATGTGAATTTCTCTAAGCTTGCCAGTATCGTCTTTGGCAATCTATTAGGAGTTACTGATGTTGAACCCAGGGAGTTAAACAATAGGTGACAGACAAGGTGTAAATGTCTGCATTTAACTTGATGAGGCACAAACTACACTGTTTTAGACTGATCCTGAAAGAATGTCTTTAAACTGAATGAAAAGCTTAAGTGACAGACTGTTTAAAGTTTATTCAATCATTCATTCAATACATTTATTTTAATGTGTTGATTTTATGCATTGTCTGAGTCAATTGTATACTGAGACAAAGCTATCAGATTTTTTAAATAGTTGGGGTAAAGTGGCTGGTGGATAGATTTATGTTGCAGGTGATGCATGCGGATGGACTTTACCTCACATGACAACTCACTGGTAGGGTTACCACCCACCCCACGAGGGCTTTGCTACTTCCAGGCAATTGTAATTGTAAATGCAAAAAAAAAAAAAAATTGAAAAAAAATTTTATCCAAAATTTTACAAAATTATTTTATATTTAATATATTTTTAAAGTTGCATTGTACAATTATATATCTAAAAATTATAATAAAATAGAGAAAAGAAACTAAAATAATACAAATACTATTTAGTTAGGCAAAAAAGTTGAAGTTCTGTTTGTACTGTGTATTGATATGTTTTTTGCTGCAAAAAATCTCGGACTGTTGTAAAAAAAATCACACTTTTGCATTGAAAAAGGTGGCAACCCTACTCACTGGTCACAGAGGATGGCTGGAGGAGAGCTTCATGCATTTTATATATATATATATATTTCTCACCTTTTTTTTTTTTTTTTACTTTGTACACACTTTATAGCTGATGAGTGTCGATATTTAAACCATGATCAGTGGGCTATGTGAAAGGGACACTTTGGAGCTGATTTGTGAAAACAAGCTGTCTATAAGAAAAGAAGTGTTCGAGCAGTTTAGAACCTCTGCTTATACCACACAGCTGATGGATGTTACAGGTAATGTACTTTTTATGTCAGGAAGACTCTTATTGAGGGTTGGCACAGGGGTTGAGGGTTGGCATAATGGTTTAGGCTTTTACCTCATCTAAAAGAAAGAGAAGTTATGTACTCACCATAACATTCCATCTGAGTAGTTGTACTTCATTTGTCTTCAACCTGTGGGTTTTCGGATCCACATCAGATCTGACACGGCCGCATTTTCACCAGTGACAAGTGGAGTGCCACAGGGTTCAGTCCAGGGACCTCTCCTGTTTGGTATCTACTTCTCTGAAGTACAGGCAAACACAGAAGGCCTTTGGCTAATGAAGTTTGCAGATGACTCCAAACTAGAAGCCATAGTCGAGTCCCCAAATGATGTATACATCCTACAGAAGGTCCTCACTGAGACAGATGCCTGGTGTCAGAGCCATGGCCTCAAGCTCAATGCCAAAAAGTGCATTGTCATCCCCTTTGGTAAAAACTATGTACCCATGAACTACCACATAGGCAGCAGTCTACTTAACACCGAATATGTGACAAGAGACCTTGGGACCCAGGTAGACAGTAGTCTCTCCTTTGATAATCACATCACCACAGTAGTCAGGACATCCTTCTACGTGCATACCTCATCAGAAAAGGGTTCTCATCCAGTTAAAAAGAGGTCATTGTTCCCCTCTACTCGGCACTCATTAGATCCATTATAGAGTACAACGCCCCTTTTGGAATGTACCTCACAAGACATCTGCAGCAGCTGGAAAGGCCACAGAAGTACCTCACAAAGAGAATTACTGGCCTCAAACAGATATCCCACCCCGACTGTCTCAAAAACTCCAGCTTTTCTCCATAGCATATCACTTACTCTGAGGTGATCTCTGCCTTACATATAAAGCTATGTCAAACCCAGAGCTGTTGGACATGCTACACCTAAAGAAATCCCAATCCCTCCAAGCTACACACTCTAGGGACCTAAACCTTGTCACCACAATAAACAGGACATGCTGGAGGGATAGATTCCTGTCCCAGAGACTTCCCATACTCTGGAACAAGCTACCCATCTATGTCAAGCAAAGGTCCTCATTAGTGCTCTTCAAGAAAAATCTTGATGAGTGGATGTGAAATAGGAAATACACCCCAGGGAACACTTCTGTGGCTCTGCTCAACAGGGGCACAGGAAAATAACTTTCTTGGGTGGTGTAAGCCAGGGAACCATGTTGGCTAGGCTTACTTTGGCCCTTAGGCTGATAGCCTAGTACCTACCTATGAACCTATGAACCTATGACTGCTAGAGCTGAACTATAAGTAAGACTGTGCTCTGGAAATCAAATGCATTTGAACTGTGGTGTTGGAGAAAACTTTTATGCATTCTATGGAGTGCAGCAATCTGAAATCAGTCAGCACTTCATGATTTCATGCCAGACTGTTCACTAGAAAGTCTGGCAGAAAAACTAAAACTCAGATACCTTGACCACTTAATCTGAAAGCAGGATGCACTACAGAAAAATAAAGTGCAAAAGAAGTAGGGGCTACAGAGGTAAAGAGAGATAGGCAACATTACTGAAGTAAAGCAACTGTTGATAGACAGGCCTAACGTACAAAAGCCCTTGTAATCATGAAGAGTCAGACTTTAATAAATAATAAATAATGGTACTTCCTGCAATTATTTATTCTCTGACTTGAAAAAAGTGAATAGATATTTTAGTAAGTGGATCTCTGGTTTAAGACCCCAATGTTTTGATCAACACAACCACAAGAAGTTTTTCTCATACAATAGGTTGTTTAGATGAGGCTTGA
The DNA here is from genome assembly GCF_019279795.1 of Protopterus annectens. Lineage (NCBI taxonomy): Eukaryota > Metazoa > Chordata > Ceratodontiformes > Protopteridae > Protopterus > Protopterus annectens. The sequence continues at coordinate 509,328,465 of NC_056726.1, read as the reverse complement.
TTAATGCCTTTAAATGATTCACAGCCTTGGCAGTTTGTTCATATGTGGATTAGATTTTAATAATTACATATTAGCCACTAAAAAACAGGACAGGTTACATACATTAGATGCACCATATACTAAAATGTTATTTCTAGGCATCTGATATAGCTATCACTTGTAACCTAGCTACAGCCATACCTGCTACAAGCTATTCCTTTCCATAAGGTATTGTGTGGGGAGATTATGGGTATATTTATAGTTTCCCATCCATCTGCCTAGGTTACTATTGAAGATAGTGAAGACTATTTTCTTTAACATGCAAAGTGAGTTTATTCCTCTGTAGCAAGATTATTTGATTGAGGTATCTACCTAACAGGTAGGTTCAATTTATGATAATGTGAAAGTTGACATTTCTTTTGTGCAGGTATTTATGGTTTTCCTAGTTTTGTGAATATGATACAGGTAATTCAGAAAAGGGTTGTTTGAGGTCTAAAATGCTAGAATGAGATCACCCTAACCCTAAGGAGTCTGACTGACAAAGAAAAATTATAAGCTTTTAAGGTGTTTTGCCATTAGAGAGCTCTTAAATAAACACAAATATGGTACGGGCAGGCAAGTTGAAACCTTATGTCAACTATTAGAAAGTGTCTTGGAAAATAACATGTTTGTGTATGATAAAAAGTATTATCATCAGACAACGGGGGTTGCAAATGGCACCCCCATTGCAAACAGCTATGCTACACTAGTTCTACGTGAATGGGAAGATCAATATATAAATTCATACTCTAGTTTTCAAACAAGACCTGTGATGTTTCTAAAAAGATTTGTGGATGATATTTTTTTCACATGGGAGGGAAGTGAAACTGACCTTATTGCATTTGTGGAATATCTTACACTGAATTTTTGCATTTTCTATGCAGTATTCGGATTGTACCATACAATTTTAGATCTTGACATATGGCATGATGGATTGTGCATACAAACTTCTGTTTATAAAAAGAATGTGAATAAAAACAAGTATTTACATAGGACCAGTATGCATCCTCTCATATTTACAAAGGGGTGGTTAAGAGTCAAACTATGCATATAAGTAGATTAAATACTGATTATGCTAATTTTGTTAGAAAAATGGATGAAGCTTTAACTTCCTTTAGGGTAAGAGGGTATGAAAATGAAATGCTGAATGAGGCAAAAACTATGCTTTATCAAATAGGCATACTGTGTGCACCCCTTTCTTTAGTGAAGGTGCTAATAATTAAAATAATAATAATGGTGATAACCTACAAGTACTTGTTACATTACGAGGTATAGTAGATGCAGTGACAGGATTAGAAATATTATAACTGATAATTGGGGCATTCTTAGAAGCTTCTCTGGTCTGAAGGACATAATCATTGACAGACCATTTTTTACTTATAGAAAATGTAATAACTTAAAGGACAGGTTATGTTATAAAGATCTAAAGCAAGTACAACCAAAAAGTAAGATTGTTAAATATGGCACTCTTCCTTACCATAATTGCTGTAGTTGCACATTTATAGAGACCAACGACACCTTTACTAATCATCACAATAATAATCCTTTTACATTCAGGTGCTCAGCAACTAGTGGCACTAGCAACATCATATATTTATCTACTTGCATGAAATGTAAATTTTTTTATGTAAGCAAGTCCATTAGACGTCTCAAAGACAGAATTATTGAGCATAACTCAGAAATAAGAAGGGAAATATTAACTAATTCCCTAGCAAAACATATTCAAGGAAATCCATCTCATAGTTTTAGATTTAGGGTCATAGAAATCATGACTAAATCACTTAGAATGGGGGATGTTAACACACAGTATGAAAACATGGAACTTCAATGGATATTACGCTTACAGGCTGAGCACTTGCCAGGTTTAGATCAAATGGTTTCTATAAAACCTGTTTTCATAGGTTCATAGGTTCATAGGTAGGTACTAGGCTATTGGCCCTAGGGCCTATATAAGCTTAGCTAAAAATGTACCCTAGCTTTCGCCACCCAAGAAAATTATTTTCCTGTGCCCCTGTCGAGCAGAGCCACAGAAGTGATCCCTGGTGAATTTCCCATTTCCCATCCAATCATCAAGATTTTTCTTGAAGAGTGCTAATGAGGAGCTCTGTTTGACATAGATAGGTAGTCTGTTCCAGACTATGGGAAGTCTCTGGGACAGGAGTCTATCCCTCCAGCATGTTATGTTTATTGTGGTGACAAGGTTTAGGTCCCTAGAGCGTGTAGCTCGGAGGGATTGGGATTTCTTTAAGTGGAGCATGTCCAACAGCTCTGGGTTTTACATAGCTTTGTATATTAGGCAGAGATTGCCCCTGAGTAGGTGATATGCGATGGTGTAAAGCTGTAGTTTTTGAGACGGTCTGCGTAGGGCATCTGTTTGAGGCCAGTAATCCTCTTTGTGAGGTATTTCTGTGGTCTTTCCAGTTGTTGTAGATGTCTTGTGAGGTACATACCAAAAGGGGCATTGTACTCTATAATGGGTCTAATGAGTGATGAGTAGAGGGGAACAATGACCTCTTTTTTCTGGATGAGAATCCTTTTGTGATGAGATGAGCCATGTAGAAGGATTTCCTGACCACTGTGGTGATGTGATTATCAAAGGAGAGACTACTGTCCACCTGTGTCCCAAGGTCTCCTATCACATTTTCGGCATTAAGTAGACTACCAGCTATGTGGTAGTTCATGGGTACAGAGTTTTTACCAAAGGGGATGACAATGCACTTTTTGGCATTGAGCTTCAGGCCATGGCTTTGACACCAGGTATCTGTCTCAGTGAGGCCCTTTGATAGTTTGTCCACATCGTTAGGAGTTTCGATTATGGCTCCTAGTTTGCAGTCATCTGCAAACTTTGTTAGCCAAAGACCTTCTGTGTTAGCCTGCACTTCAGAGAAGTAGATACCAAACAGGAGAGGACCCAGGACTGAACCCTGTGGTACTTGTCACTGGTCTGAAGTCAGATTTGGAATCCGCTACTTTCACAGTGTGGGTTCTGTCCATGAGCCAGTTGGCAACTCATCTTGTGACATAGGGATTTATACCTAGTTTAGTGAGCTTATCTATAATTCCAGAGTGGGAGATGGTGTCGAAAGCCTTGGCGAGATCTAGATAAGCTGTGTGAACCATTTTACCCTCATCTATGGCTTTGGTGACTGCTTCAAAGAAGTCAATCAGGTTTAGGAGACATGATCTGCCTTTTAGAAATCCAAACTGGGTAGGGTCCAGAGTTTGGAGATTACCAATGTCTTTGTTTATGAGTTCCATGATGATACATTCCATGGCCTTGCAGACCAGGCTTGTCAGGCTAATGGGGCAGTAGTTCCCGGGGTCCATCATGGCTCCCCCTTTGTGGAGTGGGATAACCATCGTGGTGCACCATTCAGTGGGTACAAAGCCTGAGGTGAGGCTATGATTGAACATGGTACTTAGGTAGGGTGCCAGTTCATTCTGTAGTTCGTGTAGAATGCAGCCTGGGATATTGTCAGGTCCCATGGATGCTGTGTTCTTGGCTTTGGAGAGTGTGTTTTTTACCTGTGCAGCCATGATTATAGGAACTTTGCATTCTTCCAATATAGAGATGGACCCTCTAGGGGGTGAGAGGGGGGTAAAGTTAGCACTGAACCTATCTGCTAGGATGTTGGCAATATCAGTTGGTTCTGTATATTTAGCGCCATTGTGCTGTAACCCAGAGCAGATCTGAGTGTTCCCATTGAGATTCTTGACATAGCTATAGAATGCTTTGTGGTTGTCTTTAGAGTCAGTGGCAATTTTGTTTTCGTAACTAGCTTTGGAGGATTTTATGAGGGATCTCAGCTTCTTACTGAGGTTGACCAGGGAGTTCCTCCAGTCATGGGATTTTACTCTTTTTTGCAACAGTTTCTTTCTTCTGTTGTAGAGTTTGGTTATGGCAGAGGACCACCAGATTGGCTTCCTTTTTTGGAGGATAACTTCTTGGTTCTATTAGGGATAGCATGATCCATGCACTCATGTAAGTGCTTATGAAGTGCATTTGTGAAGGATTCAGCAGTCATACCTCTATTGTCCATCTGCATGGGTGTCGTGAGGTTTGCCACTTCTGTCTTAAGAAGTGTGAAGTTGGCTTTGGAGAAGTTTTTTACGATGGTTTCCCTAACTGGGGGTGGGGATGGGATGTGGATGTCTAGGCTGATTAGCTTGTGGTCGGATCTGACCAACGAGGAATTAACCTCTGGTGTGGAACACCAGTTTTCCGTGTTGGTATTGACCAGGTCTAGGTTATTGCTGCCCCTGGTGGGGTTGTGAGTAAGTTGATCCAAGGCATTGGAATTTATGAATTCTAGAAAACGTTGAGCAAAATATTTGGTACATGAGAAGTTTTCCCAGTTAATGGTGGGGTAGTTGAAAATGCCCATTATTAGGGTGTTGGGTTGAACCCTAATACTTTCCAGTGTATCAAGAAATGAGGAGTGGGAATCCTGGGGCATGGTGGGGGGTCTGTAGCAAGCTACAATTTGGATTGCGGTCTTGCCCAGAGTTAGTTGCACTTGGATAATCTCGGATGCATTATGCTGTGCAACTAACCTGGAGGTGTGGATATCCTTAATGAATATGGACACTCTTCCGCCTTTAGTGCTTTGTTCTGGGTTAGGTGGCCGAAAGGTGTGGTATGAATTGTAGTCTGGTAATGCAGGGGTGCTCTCTGGAGCTTTGAACCAGGTCTCGGTCACTGCACAGATGTCAATGTTCTCCATTTTAAAGAGTGCCTTGAGTGAGTGCATTTTGAGGTTTAGACTTCTAACATTGAGTAGCATTACCCTCAGATTTTGCTTGCTTGTACCTGTTACAGTGGTGACTTTGTCATTTCAACCTTGCCTAAAAAAGGTACTATAGGGGTGGCAAGAGCCTTAGCTAGTATCTGGCATGCTAAGGGCAACAGGTGCAAGCCATCTCTGGCAAAGCATTGTGGTCTGTCGATCATGTCATTCCAGGCAAACAAATACTGGATCGTCTTAGAATGAAACCAGAAGCTTAGCCAATTGTTGAAGTCAATCATTTTGTCCATGTACTGTGGTATCATTCTGGGTGATGGCAGGATGCTACTCAGGGTTAGGATCATACCTGCCTGGGATACAAGATCAGAGAGCTCCTCCATGTCTCTTTTCATGTAGTCCAGGGAGGTACGTCTCAGGTCATTCACACCAACATGGACAATGACAGTGTCATATTTGTATTTATTGTGGAGTGACCTGAGTGCATGCGTTATGTGGCAGATCCTGGCACCTGACAGGCAGCTGACAGTAACTTTCTCCTTGTTTAGTCTAGTGAGTGGAACATCAGTGTGCCTGACTATAGAGTCACCTATGACTAGAGTGTTGGGTACGTTGTTATGCCTTATGGGCTGTGATTGAGTGGCACACTGAGTTTGTGGGCTATGTGTCATTTGGGTTGTGTTGGGGGGTGGAGTTTGCTTGCGTTTATGCTTTGGATATCCCTGATGCTTGGGCAAGTTTTTATTGAGAGCCTCTGCGAATGTAGGTGTGTGTTTTGTGTTTCTATGTGTGTGTTTTGGTGGTGTAGGTTTTGAGGAACTATGTGATGAGTGTGGTGTGGTGCAAGTGTTTACATTCTCCTCTTGACTGTCTAGTCCAGTCTTGGGTGAAGAGAGCTTTGCTTCCAGTTTGGCTATATACGTGCATCTCTCACAGGTTGTAGTGTTGGGTGGTAGGAGGAGAGGGTTGTCTGTGTACATGAGGCAATTTCTGCATTGCCCCAAGATGCCCAGATTCATCAGGTAGACAGGAGAAATCACCAGGAGCTGACCCTTAGACATGCCTGGATAAGTGCTTATTTATTAAGTACTAAAAACTGCTTTCCTCTAGACAAGTGAGGAAAGTTGAGTGCTATAGTAATTTGCAGGTTATGTAGTGCTTACAACGAGTTCTGAACAAGTGCTGAGTTCAAAGAAACAGATTTGAGTGCTGCAACTAGAAAACTGGCTAGTTATAAGAAACAAAACTAAGCTAGAAGGCTTCCCTCCAACACAAAAGGGCTTGGGGGCTCAGAAGCCTACAAACAGTCTAGACCACTTAACAGGAAAGGCAGGAAGCAAGCTTAATTTTTTTTTTGTTCTCTTTCCCAGATGCTCTCTTTGTACACAGTAGGAGTGCCTGAAATCAGAATATGATCTCACTGCACTCAGTTGAGTGAGGAAATGAGATGGGCCCAGAAGGAGTATCCAAACACAAATTTACAAGAGGGGCGGGCAGTTTCAAAGCCACTAAAGATTAACTCCAAAACAGAAACAGGGAGGGTGGGTGGAAAAACTAACTGAAGAACAGAGTCAAAACTTCCAATTCAGTTAATATTCATGCAACACAATTAAATCAATTTAAATACTGTATTATTTGAAAAAAGTGCAGATAAAAGGTACTTAAATTCTCTTATACGTCCAGTTGAATACAGCTAGATCTTAGCCGGCCAAAGCTGAGGTTTTTAAGCAGAAAATATTTCAAACTGTACCACTTAAATAGGCATTGACAGGAAATCAAAGAATGTGGCTACCCCCACACCTGCAATTACTAACAGACAATAAAATTCAAGCAAGCACTAACTGAAGAACAGAGTCAAAACTTTCATTTCAGTTAATATTCATGCAACACAGTTAAATCAATTTAAATACTGTATTATTTGAAAAAAAAGTGCAGTTAAAGGTATTTAAATTCTCTTATACGTCCAGTTGAATACAGCTAGATCTTAGCGGGCCAAAGCTGAGGTTTTTAAGGAGAAAATATTTCAAACGGAACCACTTAAATAGGCAATGACAGGAAATCAAAGAATGTGGCTACCCCCACACCTGAAATTACTAACAGACAATATAATTCAAGCAAGCACTAACTAAAGAACAGAGTCAAAACTTTCAGTTCAGTTAATATTCATGTAACACAGTTAAATCAATTTAAATACTGTATTATTTGAAAAAAAGTGTAGAAAACGGTTCTTAAATTCTCTTATACGTCCAGTTGAATACAGCTATACCTTAGCTTGCCAAAGCTGAGGTTTTTTTTAAATTAAAACAAAAGGCTGTTTGATATAGCAGGCAAACAGGCTGTTTCTGCTTTAGTATAAAGTTGCTCAATATGACATTTTCTATGAATTTTATAGATATTATTCAATGTATATTGTATGTATTTTTAAATATTTTTAAGAGTTGATTGATATAATTATTTGATTGGCTGTGTGACTTAAATAACTAATTGGTGAATTTTAAGCACTGAGGAAGGATACTTGATATCCAAAAGCTTTGCTGCTATTACAGGTGTTTTCTGTTTTACGTTGGTGTTAGCTGCTTTGTTCTTGGAATTCATTATACAGCACACAATAAACTACCCGACTTGTGTTAGAAGTAAAATTCTTGGAAATTTTAATCACATTGCTGTTTAACTTTAAACTTTGACAAACACACACACACACACACATATATATATATATATATATATATATATATATATATATATATATATATATATATTTGCAATACCCACACTGCCCACATTTTTCCATTCCTGAGTTTTCCTTCTTAGAAACTTTGGTCCTTTCAAATATTGCTTTTAAATTTGTACTCTTTCTATATACCACATTAGGTTTCTCTCTCACATTGTCTTTGAGTTGTCTGACATCCCTTAATAGTCACCATTTTTTCTCCAAAATAGATTTAATAAACTTACTATCAGATGTCTCTCAAGTTATGAAGATATTCTTGAATTTTGCATCCTGTTGCTTTAAATGTATTGTAATAGAATGGAGGCTTGGCAGTCACATGTTTTATTGGTAACTAACTTGTAATCAACCAATGTATAAATACAAACATGATCTTTACAGTTTTTATCTAAACAAGTTTTTATTAAAAAATGAAAGCACTTACCAATTCAGTGTTTTGGAATAAAGATTTTGAATATGAGCTCTGCTTCAAGTTGTGGCCATAATTCTTTCTGGGAACTGGTTTTAAGTTGGTGTCTCTTGGGTTTATCGAGTTTACTGATTAAAACGTATGTGTGAGCTGTCTTACATAGAAGATAAACTAGTAGGCAAATAAGAAAGAGAACAGCAAGGGGATATTAGACACTCTTGTCCTAATAGACAAGTGGAAACCCACTTCCTAATGAAAGATCTTAAATATTTTTATTATGTCTGTATGTTATACACATTTCTTTATTTTAATATTAAAAAATTTTTACTATTTAGAGAAGCTTGGTTGAGATTATTTATGATACACTTTAACCTAAAGGACTTAATGAATTATGTACTATTGGTTTGAATCTTAACTTGCTGATTGCTTGTCTCTTTGTACCCATGATTATTTAAGGAAAATTGGAAATGTTTTAAGAACCTTAAAAGGTGGTAAGCTGAAATATCAGCTTAATTGTTTTATCTTTTTAATAAAAGTTAAGCTTTGAAATGATGGGTGTCTACGATACTATGTGTGGCAATGATACAAGCTTACCTAGTGCACCATACAGGATAATATACAGACTATATGCAGCAGGTCAAATAGAATGCACAGTATGATATTGTCTTACTCAGCATGCAGGATAGTACAGTCAGTCTGTACTTTTTAATAAACAGGAACAGCATAACCACACCTCAAGCAGTATAAAGAACAGCAGCCAGTGCATAGCATGTAAAAGGTAGGAACGTTACTGCCTTATTTATGTAGCATGCAGGACAGTACACAATCGACAGTATCTAACAAGGAGAAGGAGGGCAACCTAAGTGCATGCAGGATGGTATACAACCAACATGATGTAATAGGAAAAATACAGTCTTACATAGGTACAAGATACGGCAGACAGAACAGTGTAGAGTCTACACCAGACAATAAATAGAATCAGTAAAACCTTACCTTATACAACATGCAATGCAATTTCCAGTCTGCACTACGTAACAAATAGAAAGGACAGATTACCAAATGCATCCCCCAGGACATTACGTCTACACTTAATTAGAAAGCACAGTACTACTTTATCCTATTCAACATGTAAGATAGTAACTAGTTTTTTTACTTTGAAATAAGTAGAAAAAATTATTCTTACCTAATTTTTACCTCATCAGTATACAAGATGGTGCATCATCTACACTATGTATGAAGAAGGATCACTTTGTTGTACAAACTCCACATATTGTAATAAACCTAAATAAAAGTATATACAGCATGCAGAATGATAAACAGTCAATGCTGTGTGATAAATAAGAAGTGATATTATGCAGTACATTGAAGAGGGTACATTGTAAACTATATAATAAGAAGGAACATCACACCCTTACTTTAGGCATCATGGAGGACAGTGCATACTGTACGGTATGTAACGACAAGGGACAGTCTAAACCTGCAATATGTGGAAGAAAGTATAATACCCATTATACACAAAATAATAAGCAGAAAAAAATGACAAGCTTAACTTTATGCAGGGTGCTACACAGTCTAGAGAATGCAAAAAGGTGGAACAGTACAAAACACTAATTCTGTATTTGATAACCAGGTAAGGCATTGAACATAAGCAGACATTTTCAGGTGTGACCTAGGAGCACAGTCTAGTAATGTGACGTGCAGTTCTACAGTAGTTCAGACTAGGCAGAAATAATCAAACCCAGTACCAATGCCAACAAGAAGCAGCTCATTAATCCCCCAGAGCCAAATCCACTGTATTAACCATCAAACATCATGCAACATATGTAAAAAGTAGGAACATTACAGCCTTCCATTATGCATCATGCAGAAAAGTCCACAGTCTATAATATATCATAATTAGGAAAAGTAATAGCTTACCTTGCGTAGCATGTAAAATAGTGACCAATCTATTCCATATCATAAGTAGGAAAATGGCAACTATACCTTTTCAGCACATAGAATGGTGCAAATTCTGCACCATGTAATGATGAGGGTCAAAAAACCTTACCTTATGTAGCATGAAGGATAGTGTTCAGTATATATTATATCATAAGTAGGAATACTGCAACCTTACTTTATGCAGCACACAGGATAATACAAATTCAGCACCATGTAAAAAGGAACAACAATACAACCTTACCTTTTGCAGCATGGAGGGTAGTGCACAATTAATATTATGTAACAGGTACACTGCAAACAAACCACGCTGGTGGACCCCTAGTATTAATAGGTTGTACAACAAAAGAAAGAAAATGCTGTCAAGAAGTAAGGGGGATTGTGCACAGAAGATCAAGAAGTCCCTCATTAGTCTAAACAAGTAAATCAGGAAAAAAGTCAAGTCTCTGAAAGCAGACGTGGAGGTAAAAATAGCCTCCAAAGTAAAGGATAGCCATAAGGCATTTTTCAGTTATGTTCGTAATCTTAACTGCAACACCCAACAATGTGCAGAATTAGTTGTAGATGGCATCACCTATACTCAGCCAGAAGATATAGCAAATTTGCTAGCTGAGAGATTCAGCTCAAATTTCACCTTGCTATCACTCCCAGTTCTCCCCAAGAAATACCTTCCACCACTCCATCACCGAATATCACCAAAGAACAGGTTGCCACTATACTCCCTAAAGCTGAAAACATGGCTTCACTGGGACCTGTTGATATATCAGGTTGCCTGTTAAACAGCTAAAATCAGAACTTATCAGGCTCATTAGGGTCTCTATTTAACCACCGCCTCTGGACTGGCTTTGCCAAAGTAAGAGTGGAGGACAGGAGGACAGCAACAGTCATTTATCTGCATAAATCGGGGACATCTACTGAACCAGGATATTACAGACCCATAAGTTTGACTATTCTTGTATGTAAGGCCATGGAAAAGGTAATGACGGGCCTGATAAATGACATAGGAAACCTCCAAACACTGGACCTGACCCAATTTAGCTTTGTCAAGGACAGATCATGTCTACTGAATCTGTTGGATTTCTTTGAGAAAATCACCAAGGCTATGAATGAGGGTAGAAGAGTGCAAACTTCCTACCTTTACCTGGCCAAGGCATTTGACATAATTCTCCAATCAGGTATTATAAATAAACTCACAAAACTGGGCATAAATCCTTACATCACCAAATAGATAGCCAACTGGCTCATGGACAGGACACATCTGGTTAAAGTGGGTGAATCCAGATCCAGTAATAGGCCAGATTCTAGTGGGGTACCACAGTGCTCAGTGTTGGAATCACTCCTGTTCAGAATATACTTCTCTGAAGTCAAGACAAATGTGTAATGCCTCTGGATGACAAAGTTTGCTAACAATTGCAAGCTGGGGGTAGGCATTGATTTCCCCACTGATGGAGATATTTTAAATGAAGGTCCAGAGCAGGCAAATGATTGGTGCCAGAACCATGGCCTAAATCTAAATGTACAAAATTTATTATCATACCCTTTGGGAAGTCAGATGTCCCTGATAATTACAACATCAATAGCACACTCCTAACAGCAGACTCAGAAGTGAGAGGTCTAGGTGCACAGATAGATAGATAGTAGCCTGAACTTTGACCACCACATGTCCAGAGTGCTGAGGATGTCCTTCTGTGTGGCACAAATTATAAGTAAAGATATGGCATCTATAGATCCAGATTCACAGAAATGATAGTCCCACTGTACTCAGTCTCATTAGACCAGTAATCAAGTACAGTGTGCCATTTGACATGTACTTGACTAGCCACTTACAGCAGCTGAAGTGACCTCAAACGTTCCTCACAAAGAAAATAATGGGTGTAAACCACATGTCCTATGTGGATAGACTAGAATACCTATCCCTTTACTCTGTCTCCTACCAACTATTAAGGGGTTACCAATGCCTGACATACAAGGTACTCACAAATCCAGCCCTGATGAAGCTGCTACACATCTGCAAGTCAAACAGCATGAGGGTCACCCAATCTGGGGATCTAATCTAATTCAGCAACTCAAACAAACATACTGGACAGAAAGATATGTGTCTCAGATATTGCTCCTTCCTTGGAACAGCCTTCTTATTCACATTAAGGAGAGCCCTTCCCTGGCCCTCTTCATATGCAGTTTAGATCAATGGATGGAGAATCACAATTTCACACCTGGAGTAGTTACTTTGTCCCTTATGGACAAGGGCACTCTGTAAGATACTCAAGGTATAGGCACAAATCTGTACCATTCTCTTACCCCTATGGGCCATATATTAGGTAAAATTATATTATATTGGCTTGGCTTATAAGGTCTCTTAAACCGTTAGCCTAGTAATCTTGTATGAACCTATATAATATGAAGCAAGCAATAAGGTAGCCACTCTGTGGTATGTAATGCATAAGAAAACTGCAAACATGCCTTACAAAGTATGCTATATGGTTGAGAGTCTATACTGTGTAATAAGTAGGAACAGTAAAACTTTCCTTTATAAAGCATGCAGGATTATACTTTGCTTAGCTTATGATGTAAATAAAAACGTATAAACCTTACATTATGCAGTCTGTAGGACAGTGTACAGTCGATGCTAGATACTTAGAAGATGAAGTACAACATTACCTCCCTCAGTATGAAGGCTAGTCCCCAGTCAACATTATACCATAATCCAAACATTATGCAGCATGCAGGATGGTGTCCCCTCTCAATTACAATCTTACATGATGCACTATGGAGGGAAGTGCAGCAGCTACACTGTGTAAAAATGGAATGGCAACAGCATAATCCTACATTATCCACTACTCAATATATTACCCAATGTAAACTATGTAGCAAGAAAGAAAGTTATGTTACCTTTTGCAGCATGCAGGATATTACCCAATGCACACAATGTAGTACGAAAGAAAGTGATGGTGCCTTATGCAGCATGCATGTTATTACCCAATATACACTATGTAGCAAGAAAGAACGTTATGTTACCTAATGCACCATGCAGCATATTACCCAATGTACAGCATGTAGTAAGAAAGAAAGCTATGTCACCTTATGCAATTTACAGGATATTACCCAAAGTGTACTATGTAGAAGAAAGAGAACTGTAACCTTATGCATCATGCAGGATATTATCCAATCTACACTTTGTAGCAAGCAAGAAAGATATATTACCATATGCAACATGAAGGATATTACCCAATGTACACCATGTAGCAAGAAAGAAAGCTAGGTTACCTTATGCAGCATACAGGACATTACTCAGTCTCAAATATGTAAAAAGAAAGCTATGTTACTTTATGCAGGATGTAGTATATCACCTCATGTATACAATGTAGCAAGAAAGAAAGCTATGTTTCCTTATACACCATGCAGGATATTACCCAATATACTATGCAGCAAGAAAGAAACTTATTTTACCTTACTCAGTATGCATGATATTGCCCAATATACAGTATGTAACAAGAAAGAAAGTTATGTTACTGTATGCAGCAAGCAGTATATTTCCCAATGTAAGAAAGTTATGTTACTGTATGCAGCAAGCAGTATATTTCCCAATGTATGCTATTTACCAAGAAAGAAAGCTAAGCTACCTTATGCAGTATGCAGAATGCTACCCAACATACAATACGTATCAAGAAAAAAAGCTATGTTACCTTATGCAGTATGCAGGATATTATCCAATCTACACTTTGTAACAAGCAAGAAAGATATATTACCATATGCAACATGCAGGATATTACCCAATGTACACTATGTAGCAAGAAACAAACTTATGTTACCTTATGCAGCATGCAGGAAATTATACAATCCACACTATGCAACAAGAAAGAAAGATATATTGCTATATGCAACATGCAGGATATTACCCAATTTACACTTAGTATGTAGCAAGAAAGAGAGCTATGTTGCCTAATGCTGCATGCAATTTTTTTCCCAATGTACACTATGTAGCAAGAAACAAAGTTATGTTACCTTATGCAGGATATTACCCTGTGTACACTACTCAGCAAGAAAGAAAGCTGTATTGCCATATGCAGCAAGCAGTAAATTACCCAATGTACACTAGTACCAAGAAAGAAAGCCCTGTTAATGTTACCTTTTGTAGCATGCAACATAGTACCTAATGTACACTATGTACCATGCAGAATGTTACCCAATGTCTACTAAGTAGTAAGAAATAAAGCAATGTTACTTCATGCAGCATGCAGTGTATTACCCGATGTACATTGTAGCCAGAAAAAAGCTACGTTACCATATGCAACATGCAAGATATTACCCAATGTACACTATGTAGCAAGTAGGAATAATACAAGCTTAGTTAATGCAATATGGCATATAGTGCACAGTCTATACATTTTTTACTAGAAGGCACAGTACAATGTTGTTTTTTTCAGCCTGCAGGATAGCACAGAGGCAGTCTGCAGTATTTGTTTAATAAGCCAGAACAGCATAAGTCTGCCTCATGCAACATGCAGAATAGTACCCAGTACTCATTATGTAGTTACACTACAACTTTACCTTATGTAGCCTGAATGCTAGTCCACAGTTTACACAATCTAATAAGGAGAAAAAATGCACACCCTGAACCTATGCGATTTTTATTTATAGATTTTGTTTACTGATGGATTTCAGACTCAGCCTGGGTCAAATACAAAACATTTCATGACAAAAAAGGCAGAAATGATAGCAATAACATTGAGTACCTTAGATAAGTTACATAGAAAAACTGTCTATGTGCATTATAATAAAGAAGCAGATTGCAATATACAATATTTACAATAGTTCATACAGTGGGTCAACCATCAATGAATCTGCGAGAGAAGAAAAGACTTGGATAGAAGATAGGGGCAGTGACTTAGATGATCTGTCTAATGCTGAAACAGGAACATTTGGCTTGACTGAAGAGATGCTTTTTGAGCTGCATTCTTAATTTGGTGGTAAGTGTTGATTCATTTTAGGTCAATGGGAAGAACTTGCTAATGAATAGGTGTCTGAGAGGAGAATGCTTGTGCAGTGCAGTGGACTTTGGTTCTAGAGGTACTGAGAGTTGGTATGACCTGTGAGTAGTGTCTCAGGTTGTATGAGGAGGTTTTTCATGAAGTTTAGCTGCAAGGAGAGTAAATGTCTGGAGATGGAGTAATTTGTAGAGCTAGAATCCAAATGGTCTGTTACAGCATGTAGGTGGTACATAACTAACAGAAAGTAATAAGTGAGAAAAGTACAACTTTACATTATATAGCATGAATGAGAAGGATACTGCAAGTAGATTAGTAAGTATATAGTCTACAACAGATAATAAGTAGGAACAGAAAACCCTTCCTTTGTGCACCATGTAGGATACTACCCATTCTACAGTACAACCTTGCCTTATGCAGCATGCAGGATAGTACACACTTTACACAAGCTAAGAAAGAGACAACAGCACAACCTAACTTTACCCAGCATGCAACATCGTACACACTTCACATGATGTAATATTACAGAAAGTACAGCCTTACATTTTGTAGCATATGGATGTATGGTACTGTAAACAGAACAGTGTAAAGTCTATACTAGCTAATAAGAAGGAACAGTAAAACCCTTGCCTTATACATCATGCAGGATAATTTCCAGTCCAAGTCAGTACAATGTCTACACATGGCAATAGAAGACTATGTACCATCTTGATCTGTTCAATACCAAGATCTACCTGTGGAATAAGTAGGAAGACTACAATCTTACCTTATACACAGTGGAAGCTGGTGAGTTCAAATCAAAGGGGGGGCTGCAGGAGACAGCTGAATGTGTGGGGTCAATGGGAATGGGTGTGGCCAACTAGAAAAAGGAGGAGCTATTCTCAAAACCACAAAAACTGTAACTTTAATTAAATACGCTGCCCTGGGTGCCAAACCATCATTATGAGAGTCCAATCAAGACAAAATGAAGTGTAGAAGAAAAGACATATTTCAATCCATTGGCTGCATGACAGCTTACTTAATATCTAGATGGAAACAAAAAGGTTGTGAGGCATGAAAAAATAAATTACTTTTTAAATACATTACCGGAATGCTAGTCAAAATCAAGTATAAGAAAAACAAGCAGCACTCAACTCAATCCACTTCTCCTTGTACTCCAGTTCTAATTATAATTTATATTCAGCTTTATTAAACTACCAAGGAATATGCTGAAAGTAGAAATCTCTGTGATACCCCCACTTGTAAAAATGTTTCTTATCCAAAAAAGACCTGCTGTCTGACAACAACTATCTACTTGTTTCATGGGGAAAACATCATCAAAGAAAAAATGAAAAGCTAACAGGAAACAAGCTCAACATACATTGCTTAAAGGATTACTGCACAGGATATGGACCACACATGACAGATTGGCATTCTGTTTAGTTTGCAGGTAAAGCCTGTCATGAGCTCTTAAAATAATGTAAACCTGCCCTTTATTACAAATACTGTCATATGCATTTCAATACCCAAGGCTTATATGTTATCTAGTTATGTAAGTATTCTCTGCATGGCAAAAACAGAAAGGCTTTCAATGTTGGCAATTCTTTAACAGTATGCTTATTAAAACTTACTTGCATCTTACAATCTCAGACAAGCTTACCAGATGGACATTAAAGCATTGCTACTTAAACACAGAGCAACAGGCACTTTCTGAATAATAATAAGCATAAATCAACAGTATAAATATATGACAGAAACCAGAACATTCTGCAAAATCAAGGACAGATGAAAAGCCATTGTAGTACTTGTGTCTACCTTGGATGGGGGGATAGTCTGCACATTTACACTGCATAACTGCTCCTTGCCTTGCTTGAACACATCCAGAGTCACTACATGGGGGAGTGGGGTGCAACAAGTATGTCATAATTTGAAATGTCTCTGGCTGACTGCGATGACCCTGACATATTTGTCATACCTCTCAACCTCAGAGCAAGAAATCTGGACAAAGCTAGACAGAGAAGTTGGACAAAGGCCCAAAAATAAGGACAATTTTTAAATATTGCTCTTATAAACTTAGAAAGATAATAGAATAGTAGGTCTTGCATTAGTATGAATTTTCTGAAGGGTATGAAATCTGAAACTGAAATGTCTGTCATTATTTTCTAACTTCAGTCTTTAATGATTTGCCACTAATGTGCCAAAAAAAGCCCAGAATTTTATGAAAAATGGACCAAAAATGTGATTCAAAAATATAAAATAGCCACACAATACAGCTGGGAACCTGTCAAAGAAGGGACACTTTTTAATATTAGTACTGCTAACTTGAGCAGCTGACAAAATAAAAGAATCTACATGCATTTCTGAAATAAAAGTAATCTATAACTGATTATTACAGTTATTTATTAATTATAAACCCTCCATGTTTTCTTCCAAAATTGCCATTTTGCGGAGGGATTATTAGGGGAAGAGCAACATTTTGAGCCAAAATCAGGGACAGTTGAGAGGTTTGAATATGCCTAATTCTATAAAGCAATTTATTTGCATGTACCCCTCAACCTGTTAATGCAGGAAATCTGGACAAGGCCAAATATATGGGGGAAACATATAAACAGTACTAAAAATTGCTCTTGTATAAACTGAGACAGTTGATCGAATAACAGGTCTTGATTTAGCATGCATTTTTCTGAAGGTTATGAAGTCTGAAACTCGGTGTCTGTCATTATTTAGTGACTTAATTCCTAAATGATTTGACAGAAAACCACAAATTTTATGAGGAACAAACAAAAAATAAGAAGCACAAATCTCTTCATTCTGCAAAAAGCTGGACAGTTGAGAGATATAGTTCAACCGGAGCTGTCTTTGAGTTTGCTGCCCTTCCTCCCTCACAAAATCATGGTCGAATGGAGCTTCCCCCCCCCTACAGCCATTCCAATGAACCATTACTTGGTTATTTCACCCCATTTACCATAAACACTAATGTGCATACTGCTTTACATCTGTGATGATTTGGACTTCATTTGAAAGTTTTATTTTGCATTTTACAGCTCAAACACTAATAGATATCATATCTGCTAAACAAAGCAATGCAGTCTCACAATGAGAACAGACTTATCGTTAAAACTTCTCTGCCCTTGAAAACTCACTGAAACAGCATTGATACCCACATTCAAAGAAAATACATTTTGCCAGTGGCAGATTAACTTTGGGTTTGGGCTGTTTTCAAATCACAGGCCCCTTGCACAGGAAAGATACACATGCTCTTTCATACACTTTCCTGATTGTATTAAATTATATTCCTTGTACAATACAGTGCAGTTTTAGAGGGTGTTTTAAATTTATCGTTTTGAAATTTTTCCAGTAAACAATGAAATAAAATGCATGCACCAGTAATGACAAAACTGCCCAATTCAGAATATTTCTATCATAAAAATCTACTCAAACTTCTACAGTCCACCAGTATCAGTACATATGCACAATCTCTGAAGAAGTAAAAGTCATCTAAATAATTCCACATTAAAGAGATCTGTAACTAATGAAGAGGTTGCTGCTAGCAAACAACTTTGTATTTCATTGTTTCATCTACAAATAAAGTGCCTGTTACCCTTGAGGAATAAATTACCTATCTTACACTAAAAAAACGATAAGCTAGCAATATTGCAATAGGGAATGGATGGCAAACTGATAACAGGTTCATAGTTGCTAGGTATCTTCACCAAAAAGGAGTGCAGCATCCACCCCTTTTGCAACACAGTACTGTATTAGCAATGCATCTATCTACTGTGGGAGTAGAACCCACAGCTTTCTGTATCAACAGCAAGTATACTACCTGCTGTGCTATTAACAATGCAAGTCAACTTGCCATAAGCAGCACTAAACTTTTGCTCCCCTGCAGCTCTCAGCTCCTTGTAAAATCTATTCACTCAGCTGTATCTCTGAACTTTGCAGCACAAAGAAATCTGGAAAACGCCAAAGTTTATTGTGGGGGGGGGGGCAAAAGCCCAAAAAACAGGGACACATTTTAAACATTGCTTGTATAATGTTGGAAAGCTGCTAGAATAAAATACTGTGTTACCACCATACATTTCACTGCCAAGCCTTAAACCCAGGACCCTGTGCAAAACAGTTAGAGCCACATACCACTATGCCAAATCAACTGCTTTGTGAAAGAGGAAGACGGAAACTTAAATGGCTACCATTTAGTGAATTCAGTTCTCACCATAGCACAGCTGTCAACCTCTTAGCACAAAACACCTGAACAAAGTCAATAATCGGTGAATACAGTGCCCAAACATTCAGTGAATTCAGTTCTCACCATAGCTCTCAACCTCTTAGCAAAAAACACCCAGACAAAGCCAGTAATGGGAGAATATAGCCCCCAAACATATTCAGTGAATTCAGTTTTTACCATAGCTCTCAACCGTAGCACAAAACACCTGGATGAAGCCAATAATGGGGGAATACAGTCCCAAAAATAGGGGCAAATTTCAAATATCCATCTTATACACTTAGAAAATTGCTAGAATAAAAGCTTCTGTGTTACCATGCACTTTCTGAAGAATATGAAGTCTTATATTCAAATGCTTGTCATTTTTAACATGTGTTAACCAGGAAAGTCTGAACTGGAACAAAAGCTAATTTTTAGCAGAGGCCCAGGGAGAAACACTCCAGACAGACACATGTTTTGTAAGATGGGAGGACATTAGAGGAAACAAACACAGAGAGGGCATACAGACTCCACACAGAAGATAAGGCACCCCAGCCAAGAATCAAACCAGCAAACCTGTAACTGACAGGCAACAATGCTAACACTGCACAAATGCACTACTGGTATTGCAAGGACACAAAAATACAGAAACCACACATTTTATGAGGAATAGAACAAGTATGAGGGAAAAATCTGCAACATTTTTACAAATGGTGGTGGGTAGGGAATTCTGGCTTTTGCCACCTGGGCACAAGGTACAGGGTTCAAGCCTTATTCTCTACCCACCGCCATGTAGCACCTGGGGCATTTCACACACACACATACCTGTCCTCCATAATAATGGTGATCCTGCTGTTAAGGCTTCTACTGGCCGATCCACTCTGCAGTCCAGCTAAGTTCTGTAACGGGCACACACACACCCTACCTGTCCTCCATAATGGTGGCAATCCTGCTGTTAAGGCTTCTACCGGCCGATCCACTCTGCAGCTAAGCTTTGTAATGGCTGAGCCCAGCTAAATCCTCCTGTCTATAATGGCCCGCGAGAGCACCAGCTAAATCCTCCTGTCTGTAACGGCCCGTGCACGGGTCTCCCACGAGATGGCTGGAGCATCCTGTCCCACGAGATGTGAGGAGGCTGGAGCCGGGCGATGCAGTCCATTGACCTTCTGGTCTGCACGGTTGTCACTGCACAGACCTCTGGGCTGGAAGGGTGGAATTTCCTGCCTTCCCTGTCCAGACTGCCTAAGAGAGCAGTCTGGAGTTCAGGAATGAGCACGCATGTGTGCATGGAGTTCTGGTCTGCCTAACACAGCAGTCAGGAACCATGCACGCATGCATGGAGTCTGTGAAATTGTTTTATTTTTTTAATTTTATTTTTTAATTACTTTTATTCATTTTTACAGATGGGGGGCTGCAGTCCTGCAGTCCTATAGCACGAGCCACCTCTGCGTGTAAGACAGTGCATGGTCTATATCACTTGCAAACAAGAAACAGTAAAACCCTGCATTATGTAGCCTGCAGTACAGTATGATAAAGAAAAATAGTACATCCTTATTTTATACAGCATGCAGCAAGGTAGACAGTCAGCACTACATATTAAATAAGAAGACTATGACATATACAGCATATTGGAGAGGATACAATACACCCTGTGTAATAAGAACACAACCTTAGCGTATACATCACAGAGGACAGTTCGGAATTTATACTATGTAACAGACATTAACAGGCCAAACCTGCCTTAGTGACATGCAGGAAATTCCCCAATTTACCTTAACCATTCGGTCCCAGTGGCCTAATGGATAAAGTGTTATTTTCCTAAGCCAAGGATTGTGGGTTCAACTCTCATCTGGAGTGATCTAATCTTGATAGCATTAGAGGTTAGTGAATGGTATGCTTGAGTTTCCTTTACACATAGTAATCTTGATACAATTAGTGCTTTAGGGGTCAGCGATAGCGAATGCTCTAATGACTCCCTTACACATACAATGTTTGAGTCTCATCTTTGAAGGATATTGGTTAATTTTAAAATGGCCCACAAAGACGTCTTTTTCTATGAACACTATATAATAAGCAGGAAAACATCTGCAGAATGGTATACAGAGAGTACTATATAAAAAATAGGAACAGTACAAACTATAATTTCCTTCAGTTTAGCATCCTGTACAATTTACTGATCATTGTTATTCATATATTTATAGTCTCTGTGTTTCTATTGTGTTATGTGTATACACAGTTGCTAATGTGCTACTTATAAATAGGTTCATAGGTAGGTACTAGGCTATTGGCCCTAGGTCTACATAAGCCTAGCCAAACAGTACCCTGGCTTTTGCCACCCAAGAAAATTATTTTCCTGTGTCCCTGTCAAGCAGAGCCACAGAAGTGATCCCTGGGGTGAATTTCCTATCTCCCATCCAATCATCAAGATTTTTCTTGAAGAGTGCTAATAAGGCGTTTTGTTTGATATAGATAGGTAGTTTGTTCCAGAGTATGGAAAGTCTCTGGGACAGGAATCTATCCCTCCAGCATGTTCTGTTTATTGTGGTGACAAGGTTTAGGTCCCTAGAGCATGTAGCTCAGAGGGATTGGGATTTCTTTACATGGAGCATGTCCAACACCTCTGAGTTTGACATACCTTTGTATGTTAGGCAGAGATTGCCTCTGAGTAGGCGATATGTGACAGAGTAAAGCTGGAGTTTTTCGAGACAGTCTGCATAGGGCATCTGTTTGAGGCCAGTAATCCTCTTGTGAGGTATTTCTGTGGCCTTTCCAGTTGTTGTAGATGTCTTGTGAGGTACATACCAAAAGGGGTGTTGTACTCTATAATGGGTCTAATGAGTGATGAGTAGAGGGGAACAATGATCTCTTTTTTCCTGGATGAGAAACCTTTTGTGATGAGGTGTGCCACATAGAAGGATTTCCTGACTACTGTGGCAATGTGATTATCAAATGAGAGACTACTGTCCACCTGTGTCCCAAGGTCTCTTATCACACTTTTGGTATTAAGTAGACTACCGCTTATGTGGTAGTTCATGGGTAAAGAGTTTTTACCAAAAGGGATGACAATGCACTTTTTGGCATTGAGCTTGAGGCCATGGCTTTGACACCAGGTATCTGTCTCAGTGACGCCCTTTTGTAGGATGTCCACATCATTAGGAGTTTTGATTATGGCTCCTAGTTTGCAGTCATCTGCGAACTTAGTTAGCCAAAGACCTTCTGTTTCATAGTTTCATAGTTTCATAGTATAGTACTAGGCTATCTGCCCTGGGGCATTTGTAAGCCTAGCCATAGTGATGTGGCTATTGCCACCCCATGAAATGGTACAAAAATGTACAGAATAAATCTAGAATACTGTGCCTCTGTCTAGTAGTGACACAATGAAGGTCCCCTTATATAATAGAATTAGTTTACTGTGCCCCTGTCTAGCAGTGACACAGATGTGACCCCTGGGGTAAACTTACGATCTCCCATCCACTCATCAAGATTTCTCTTGAAGAGAGTCAGTGAGGGGCTCTGCCTAATATGAACTGGGATCCTGTTCCAAAGCATGGGAAGCCTCTGGGTTATGAATCTATCCCTCCAGCATGTCCTATTCATACTTGTGCCGAGGTTTAAGTCTTTAGCTCTCGTGGTCCTGATGGATTTGGATTTTTTTGAGGTGGAGCATGTCCATCAGATCCTGATTGGACATGGCCTTGTACGTCAGGCAGAGATCACCTCTGAGCAGGTGGTATGCTACTGACTAGAGCTGAAGTTTCTTTAGTCTGGCAGAATAAGACATATGTTGGAGACCCTTGATCCTTTTGGTGAGGTACTTTTGTGGTCTCTCCAGCTGTTGCAAATGCCGGGTGAGGTACATACCAAATGGGGCATTGTACTCAATCATGGGTCTGATGAGGGAGGAATATAGGCGTACAATGACATCCTTGGATCTGGATGTGAATCCCTTCATGATGAGGTTGCAAGGTAGAATGTTTTTCTAACCACTTTGGCAACGTGGGTGTCAAATGAGAGGTCGCTGTCTACTTGGGTCCCTAGGTCTCTGATTACTTTTTCCGTACTCAGTGGGTTGCTGTCTATGTGATAATTTGTGGGTACTTTGTTTTTCCAAAGGGATGACTATACATTTTTGGCATTTAGTTTAAGGCCGTGACTACGGCACCAGTTGTCCGTTCAGTGAGGCCTTTTGTAGGATGTGTGTGTCTGCTGGTGTATCGACTATGGCGCCTAGTTTGCAGTCATCTGCGAACTTTGTCAGCCACAGCCCTCCCATGTTTGCTTTAACATCTGAGAAATAAATGCCGAACAAGAGGGGTCCCAGGACAGATCCCTGTGGGACACCACTTGTGACTGGCTTTGAGTCTGACATTGCTCCAGCGATTTTAACTTTATGGGTTCTGTCCTTTAGCCAGTTTGCAACCCATCTAGTGACATAAGGGTTTACTTTTAAGCTGTTTAGCTTATCTATGATGCCTGAGTGGGGTATTGTGTGAAGGCCTTAGCCAAGTCCAGGTATGCTGTATGGACTGCTTTGCCCTCATCAATGGCTCTAGTGACTGTTTCGAAAAAGTCAACCAGGTTTAAAAGGCAGGATCTGCCCTTTACAAAGACGAACTGGGTGGGGTCAAGTGTCTGTAGGTCCCCTATGTCTCTGTTTATGAGTTCCATAATGATTCTTTCCATAGCTTTGCAGACCAGGCTAGTTAAGCTTATGGGGCAGTAGTTTCCAGGGTCTGTAGAGGCACCCCCCCTTGTGGAGTGGGACCACTGTTGCTGTACGCCAGTGTTCAGGTACATATCCCAGTAAGGCTAAGGTTAAATAGCATTTTTATGTGTGGGTTTAGCTCCTCTTGGAGTTCACGTAACACGCACCCTGGGATACCGTCAAGTCCCATTGATGCTGTGTTTTTTGCTTTGTTTAGGGCGGTTCTCACTTGGACATCTGAGATGACAGGGAGATTACATTCAGCTGGGATAAGTATTTCTTCTTTTGGGGGTGAAGGAGGGGAGAAATTTGCACTGAACCTGTCAGCCAGAATGTTGGCAATATCTGTGGGTTCAATGTAGTTTTTGTTGTTGTGAGCCAACACTGAGCATATCTGAGGGTTTCCCCCCAGGTTTCTAACATAGGTGAAGAAGGCTTTGTGGTTATCTTTAGTGGCCTTAGCGATTTTTCTCTCAAAGTTTGCCTTGGAGGTTTTATGAGAGAACGTAGTTTTCTGCTAATGTTGATCAGAGATGTCTTCCCTTCATGGGATTTCACTCTGACGTGCAGTAGCTTCCTTCTTTTGTTATACAATTTGTTTATGGCTGAGGTCCACCAGACAGGATGCTTACATTTGGTGGAGAGGGACTTGGATTTGTTTGGGATTGCATGATCCATGCATTCTTGGAGATATCCATAGAAAGCATTTGTGAAGGATTCGGCATTGTGGGATGTGGTATCCACTGGCACAGTGGGCTTAAAGGATACCATGTCAGTCTTAAGAAGAGTGAAGTCTGCTTTTGAGAAGTTTTTCACTGTGGTCTTTTGTGCTGGGGTGGAGGTGGGATATGTATATCCAGGGTGATTAGTTTGTGGTCAGATCTCACTAGTGAGGGGTATACTTCGGTGTGGAGCATTTTGTCCCCATGTTTGTGATGATCAGGTCTAGTATATTATCTCCCCTAGTGGGAGAGGTGACTAGTTGTTCCAGTGCATTTGAATTTATGAATTCCAGGAACCTTTGGGCTAGGATATTAGGGCTAGAATAATGTACCCAATCTATGTTTGGGTAGTTGAAGTCTCCCAGTATGATGGTATTTTGTGATACATTCATATCCTCCAATGTCTTCAGGAAGGCTGAGTGGGGTTCTTGAGATTGGGAGGGTGGTCTGTAACATGCTACCAGTTGTATAGCAGTTTTGCCTATGGTTAGTTGCACCTGTATGGTCTCTGATGCTTTATGTGTTGCTACTAACCTGGAGGTGTGGGTGTCCTTTATGAATATGGACACCCCTCCTTTGTGGTTCAGCCCGGTTTTGGGGCGAAAAGCATGATATGAGGTATAGCCTGGTAGTGCTGGGGTGCTCTCAGGAGCCTTGAACCAGGTTTCAGTTACTGCACAGACGTCGATGTTCTCCATGCTGAGGAGTGCATCAAGTGCCTGCATCTTGAGATTTAGACTTCTGGCATTGAGCAGCATTACCCTTAGTTTTTTTCCATTTTTGTTTTCTAAGGAGGTGGGTTTGTCTTTTGAGCCTTGCCTAAAAAAGGCACTATGGGGGTGGCAAGAGCCTTAGCCAATATCCGGAAGCCCAGTGGTGACAGGTGTAAGCCATCCCTTGTGAAGCAGCGTGGCTTGTCCAACATATCATCCCAGGCAGACAGACATTGGATCCCCTTAGAATGAACCCAGTACTTGAGCCAATTGTTAAAGCTGATCATCTTGTCTTTGTATTGTGGTATCATTCTTGGTGAGGGCAAGATGCTGCTCAGGGTCAGGGTTATACCAGCTTGGGCTACATAATCGGAGAGCTCCTCTATGTCTCTTTTCATGTAGTCCAGGGAGGTACATCTCAGGTCATTCACACCAGCATGGACAATGACGGAGTCATATTTGTACTTGCTTTGGAGTGACCTGAGTGCGTGTGTTATGTGGCGGCTCCTAGCTCCCGATAGACAGCTCACAGTCACCTTCTCCTTGTTCAGCCTGGTCAGTGGGACATCAGTGTGTCTGACTATGGAGTCACCTATTACTAGTGTATCAGGCAAGGTGTTTGGCCTTAAGGGCTGTGATTGGTCGACACACTGATTTATTGAAGTATGTGTTGCATGTGTTTTGTTTTGAGGTGGTGGATTTTTGGATGTCTGCTTTGGGAGCCTCTGTTGTTTTGGTAAGTTTTTTATTAGAGCCTCGGAGTATGTCTTTGTGTTTTTATGTGTTTGGATTGCAGTTGTGTTAGGTCTATGTGGGACTGGGATTGTTGTGTGTGTGGTTGCCATCTCCTCCTGTCTGGTCATGCCAGCCCTGAGTTGAGAGAGTTCAGCCTCCAGTTTGGCTATATAGTTGCATCTCTCACATGTATTTGTGTTTGTTGGGAGGAGGAAAGGGTTGTCTGTGTACATGAGACAATTGTAGCATTGTCTCAAGATACCCAGATTGACCAGCTGAACTGGAGACGACACCAGTAATCTACCACTCGACATGCTAGAACAGTATAAGGGAGTGGTATACCTTTAAGGGAAGTGGATATTCACAGGGGTGGTAAGTAGATGTAGTGCTTTACTTAGTATGAGAGTGCTTACTTAGTAGAGAAGTATTGAGAACAAGTGCTAGGCTTATAATACAGTGAGTAGTCTGGTTATACTAAGAGTAGAGCTTCCTTAAGGGAAAATTTGAAGAGCAGACTTGGCGGAGACAGAAAAAGTTTAACCGGTGCTGCGCTATGCACACAACCGCGCAAAGCCGTGCAAACACGGATTTTAAACAGTGAACTACAAAAGAGCTAGAAATGGTCCCAAACAACCAATTACTACAGCTTCTTGTGCTGAGGTCACTTACCCCAAGGACAGGTAGGCTGCTCAAGGCTCCCCACTCCCACTGGTGAGCAAAGAAACTTCCTTCTATCCAAGTAAGGTAATGGACAACACAGGAACTACACCACAGCCCAGAATACAGCAATGCCTGTAAACTGGTCTAAACTAGTCGAGGAAGGGGAAAACAAGGATTATTTTTGTTTTTGTTTTTGGTAGAAACACACAGAAAATGCAGAAACAGTGATAAATTAGTTACACAGGCTAGCACACTTTAGTGGGTAGCCTCCACAGTTAAATTAAACAAACAAACAAGCAAACTTTCGATCAAATTCGACTAAAAAGTAACTTTAAGTGCAGATTTTAAAATAATGCAGCAATCAGTTAAAAAACAGTTCAAGCTAGTTCAAGGTAAGCTACAGAAGCTATTTCAAGTGAAATAAAAGGAAAGATACTTAAATCCAGAAGGTAGTCACTATTTTGAGTTCTCTGCTGCTAGGACCACTCTGTAAACCCACGTGGAGCTTGTCTGAGCAGTATAGCCAGAAAACACACCCAGAGGCGGATTTTAAACAGTGAACTACAAAAGAGCTAGAAATGGTCCGAAACAACCAATTACTACAGCTTCTTGTGCTGAGGTCACTTCCCCAAGGACAGGTAGGCTGCTCAAGGCTCCCCACTCCCACTGGTGAGCAAAGAAACTTCCTTCTATCCAAGTAAGGTAATGGACAACACAGGAACTACACCACAGCCCAGAATACAGCAATGCCTGTAAACTGGTCTAAACTAGTCGAGGAAGGCAGGAAAACAAGGATTATTTTTTGTTTTTTGGTAGAAACACACAGAAAATGCAGAAACAGTGATAAATTAGTTACACAGGCTAGCACACTTTAGTGGGCAGCCTCCACAGTTAAATTAAACAAACAAACAAGCAAACTTTCGATCAAATTCGACTAAAAGTAACTTTAAGTGCAGATTTTAAAATAATGCAGCAATCAGTTAAAAAACAGTTCAGGCTAGTTCAAGGTAAGCTACAGAAGCTATTTCAAGTGAAAAAAAAGCAAAGATACTTAAATCCAGAAGGTAGTCGCTTTTCTGAGTTCACTGCTGCTAGGACCACTCTGTAAACCCACGTGGAGCTTGTCTGAGCAGTATAGCCTGTACTTCAGAGAAGTAGAAACAGGAGAGGACCTAGGACTGAACCAAGTGGTACTCCACTTGCCACTGGTCTGAAGTTGGATTTAGAGTCTGCTTCTTTCACAGTGTGGGTTCTGTCAGTGAGCCAGTTGCAACCCATCTTGTGACATAGGGATTTATACCTAGTTTAGTGAGTTTGTCTATAATTCCAGAGTGGGGGATGGTGTCGAAAGCCTTGGCGAGATCTAGATAGGGTGTGCAAACTTTCTTATCCTCATCTATGGCTTTCGTGACCGCTTCAAAGAAGTCTATCAGGTTTAGGAGACATGAGCTGCCTTTTACAAACCCAAACTGGGTAGGGTCCAGAGTTTGGGGATTACCAATGTCATTGTTTATAAGTTCCATGATGATACGCTCCATAGCCTTGCAGACCAGGCTCGTCAGGCTAATGGGGCATTAGTTCCTGGGGTCTGTGTTAGCTCCCCCTTTGTGGAGTGGGATAACTGTTGCTGTGCGCAATTCAGTGGGCACAAAGCCTGAGGTGAGGCTATGATTGAACATGGTAATTAGGTGTGGTGCCAGTTCGTTCTGTAGTTCATGTAGAATGCAGCCTGGGATGTTGTCAGGTTCCATGGATGCTGTGTTCTTGGCTTTGGAGAGTGTGTTTTTTACCTGTGCAGCCGTGATTACAGGTACTTTGCATTCTTCTGGTATAGAGATGGGACCTTTAGGGGATGAGAGAGGGGTAAAATTAACACTGAACCTATCTGCCAGGATGCTGGCAATATCAGTTGGTTCTGTATATTTAGTGCCATTGTGCTGTAACTCAGAGCAGATCTGAGTGTTGCTATTGAGATTCTTGACATAGCTATAGAATGCTTTGTGGTTGTCTTTAGAATCAGTGGCGATTTTGTTTTCATAACTAGCTTTGGAGGATTTTATTAGGGATTTCAGCTTCTTACTGAGGCTGACCAAGGAGTTCCTCCAATCATCGGATTTTACTCTTTTTTGCAACAGTTTCTTTCTTCTGTTGTAGAGTTTGTTTATAGCAGGGGACCACCAGACTGGCTTCCTTTTTTTGGAGGATAGCATCTTGGTTCTGTTAGGGATTGCACAATCCATGCACTCATATAAGTGCTAATAAAGTGCAATTGTATAGACTTCAGCAGTCGTTTCTCTATTGTCCGTCAGCATGGGTGTCATGAAGTTTGCCACTTCTGTCTTAAGAAGCGTGAAGTTGACTGTGGAGAAATTTTTTACAGTGGTTTCCCTAATGGGGGGTGGGGGTGGAATGTTGATTTCTAGGGTCATTTGCTTGTGGTCGGATCTGACCAACGAGGAATTGACCTCTGGTGTGGAACACTGGTTGCCCATGTTGGTAACGACCAGGTCTAGGATATTGCTGCCCCTGGTGGGGGTGAGGATAAGTTGATCCAAGGCATTGGAATTTATGAATTCCAGAAAACATTGAGCACAAGAGTTGGTACATGAGTAATTTTCCCAGTTAATGGTGGGGTAGTTGAAATCGCCCATTATTAGGGTGTTAGGTTGTACCTTAATATTTTCCAGTGTATCAAGAAATAAGGAGTGGGAATCCTGGGGCATGGTGGATGATCTGTAGCAAGCTACAACTTGCATTGTGGTCTTGCCCAAAGTTAGTTGCACTTGGATAATCTCAGATGCATTATGCTGAGCAGCTAGCCTGGAGGTTTGGATATCCTTAATGAATATGGACACGCCTCCGCCTTTAGTGCTTCGGTCCAGGTTAGGTGGCCGAAAGGTGTGGTATGAAATATAGCCTGGTAATGCAGGGGTGCTCTCTGGAGCCTTGAACCAGGTCCCTGTCGCTGCACAGATATCGATGTTCTCCATTTTAAGGAGTGCCTCGAGTGAGTGCATTTTGAGGTTTAGACTTCAAGCATTAAGTAGCATTACCCTCAGATTTTGCTTGCTTGTACCTGTTACGGTGGTGAATTTGTAATTTGAATCTTGCCTAAAAAGGGCACTATAGGGGTGGCAAGAGCCTTAGCCGGTATCCGGAATCTCAAGGGTGACAGGTGCAGGCCATCTCTGGCAAGGCATTGTGGTTTGTCGATCATGTCATTCCAGGCAGACAGATACTGGATCCCCTTAGAATGACACCACAAGCTTAGCCAATTGTTGAAGTCAATCATGATTGCCTGATTCATTCATTCGTTCATTCATTTATTCACTCATTAGTTCATCCATTCAAGCATGCATTCATTGATTGACTGAATGATTTTGCAATGCATTATTGCATTCTTTGACCCTGTTTTCATGTATGCATGTGTATATGTATGTATGCAGGTATGCATGCATGTTAAACTG